>NC_045544.1:130081337-130250906 GCF_009769535.1 Thamnophis elegans
TAGAGAGGCCTGAAAGGCCTATGAAGCGGTATATAAGTCTACTGCTATTGCTATTGCTATTGCTATTGCCTTCCCCTGCGTTTGAAACTACTGTATTTTTCAGAGTATAAGACGCACCAAGCTTATGAAGAGGCTTTTTTAAAAAAAAAAGTAGTTGCACTCTGTAGACTTCCCAAAAATGGTTTTTTGCGAAAATGGGCCCGTTTTTTGTCAAAACAAGGGCATGCATAGCATTTAGGAAACTTATAGAGTGCTCCTGGGGCTGTGAGTTGGGTGGGCAAAATTGAGCAAAAAACGGCCCGTTTTTCACTCATTTCTGCCTTCCCCAGCTCCCAGGAGTACTCTGAAAGCTTTCTAAAGGCTATAAACGGCCATTTTGGTGAAGGGGGTGGAGTTTTGGGAGGCAAAAATGCTGTATTTAGTGTATAAGAAGCACCCAGATTTTCAGCTTCTTTTTTGAGGAAAAGGGTGTGTCTTATACTCCAAAAAATACAGTAGTTATCTGGCAGCTCTCCAAGCAAGATAAGGTTTGTGCTGATAAATATTCTTCTGAAAGACTGTTTAATAAGCCTTGCTGAGTGTGAATGAAAGGAATTCACAGTCGTGTAAATAAAAGAGGTTTCCTTCTTGCTTTCTAAGGAAGCCTGGCTCAGAACAATCTCTCTGCTTCTCTTCCCACAGCCAAAAAGATTTAGAGAGCCTTAAGGCCGAGGTACAGAGACGGCAGCAACTGCAAGAATCCTTCCGGAGCAGCGATCAGCCGGAGACCGAAGAGAAGCCCCCCGAAGAGGAAGAACGAAGCCAGCCCGTCCGTCCCAACATCCCTTAGAGCTTTAAAGAGCTTTTTAGTTCACTGGTCCTCACCACAGAATTTGCCCCAGGTGATTCAAGCCTCACCCTGGGACAATTTTGGCAATGTTGTTTGTTTCTGGGGAGGGATAATTTTTTTTGTTTGTTTGTTTGTGTTTGATTTGCACTGGTACAATGAATTTACAATGCAAAAGAACAAAATTTTGAGAAATGAAGTCTACCTGTCTGTAAACGGGCCACCTGCAGGCATCTCAGGTGGCGTGGAAGAGAGCAGAAGGTCTGTGCCCCCAAACGGCCCAACTACACGTAGACCAAGGATGCCACATCGAGGTGGCGAGAGAGGAAGAAGAGGGGCAGGAGATGTACGTTGCGTGTATGTGTGTGAGTGTATCATCCATCCATTTCTACTGTGTACATAAGAGATTTAATTCCAAGTGAGGGATAATATAATATTTCTCAGGTCATTTTTATGTTGACTTTTAAAAAGAAGACATTTAACTTTGCAGAAATCTTTGGCCATCAGCCCACCAACTATTGATTTTAGAGTGTATTTTTTTCCCCTTCCCCTTCTTTCTTCCTGCCTTTAAGCCTCGGGCCCCTTAAACACTGTTTAGGTGTCTGCAACATTATAAATATTATATATTAAATATAAATTCAGCCATATTTTTATCGGAATATCAATTTTTTTAAAAAAAGAGCCCAAATGGATTTGGTTCGGAAGAGAGAGAAATTTTAAGGCGCGTTAAAAAAAAACCCCTCCTTATCTCTCCCCCTCTTCCTTCCCCCCCCACCGCGCTCACATTTAGGAAGAAAAAGCCACTGTGTTCCATTCAGGTGCCACGTTTAGCTTTATTTTAGGGGAGGGTAAAAAAAAATACAGGGAGCATTTTATTATTGTGGTTTGCAACTCGTCATGTCCCAGGAAAAAGCAAACAGTGCCTCAATAAATTCCTTTGGGTTTACACGAGATGGAATAAGATGAAAAACATCCCAAAGAAAGTACAGGAACCGGAATGTTAAAAAAACCCGCTTTTAATATTGGTTGAACGAAGGTGTCTCCTTCCCTCCCTCTCCCGCCTCCCAGGCATTTGCAAGTGAATGGTTAAACCTGGAGCCCAGAGCGATGGGAACGAGAGTCCCACTGACTTCCACTGACTGCCACTTAGTTCCAGAACTTGGGAAGAAGGGCTGATCGTTTCGTACCACCCTTCGATTCTGCCAACTTCCCCATCACTGCACTGTCCCGCACCCACCTGCCTCTTGGCTAACCCTCAGTGCCTGTGTGCTCTCCCTGCCCCCCCCCCCCAAAACGCTAATTCCGGAGGAGGGGGGGAAATTTGCACAAAAGGAAACTCATTTGCCCAGAGCGTCCTTGGAAAAGAGGGTGGGATTAGGAAGTGGGTGGGAGAGAAGCAGTGGACACATGTAACCAAGAATACCATCCCTGGAGAAAAAGAACCACCAACAACTGCCCCAGCAGTAGAATCGAATCAATCAATGTCTCTTTTATTTCTAAGGTTTATCTGTGAATGTATTAAAAACCAAGAATCATGAATCTAATGCTGCATCTGCTTTCATTTCTCTTCTCTCTGTGCGAAGCCACAGATTTTCCCCAGGTATTGAAGTACAGTTTCGACGTGTGTTTTGGGAGTCGGGGGGGAGCTGGCTGTTTCTCTTCTCAGAGCTTGGCCTTGGGACCAGTCCTGCTTTCCAAAAAGGCAGTCTCCAATCAGGGGTGAAATGCTACCGGTTCGGGCTGGTTTGTCCGAACCGGTAGTAAAAATGCTTTTTAAAAGTTTTTTTTAAAAAAAGTTCCAATGATCGCCGGCACAGCTGATCGTCAGAACTTTTTTTTTTTTTTTTTTACTTTTTAAAGCATTTTAACTCCCGAACCGGGAATTTAAACATGCTTAAAAAAAAAAAGTTTTTAAAAAGTTCTGACGATCAGCTGTGCTGCACGATTTATATTCGCTAGAAAGCAGGAAATCCTGCTTTCTAGCGGAATCTAAATCGTGCGGCAAAGATGTTCTCCCCCTCCCCCCCCGCTGTTCTACTTACCTTTGCAGATTCAGAAAAGGCTTCTACGCCCCTGCAGTGCGCATGCGCATTGGTAACAGACTTCAGAGCATTTCACCCTTGGCTCCAATGCTGAAAACAAGAGACCTCTCCCCACTGTGGGTCCTTTTGTTTTTCTAGGTCAGGGGGGTCGAACTCGTGTTGTCACGTGATGTATCACGACTCCCCCCCCTTCGCTAAAATGCATGGGCGTGGCCAGCGTGTGACGCATCCGGCCCATGGGCCCCAAGGTTGACACCCCTATTCTATGGGAACAGAAGAAATGGGGCATTCCTGCCAGGGTACAGCATCCATTTTAGCCGACACTAAAAGTGTGTTGTTGTGGACGGGTAAAAACAATGCTGCTCAGAGTTGTCCGACTCCACAGGTACTTTGCAGACATATTAAGTCTCAAAATGTATCTCCTCTGCCCCGACATCCAATAAGTGTTTAGACGATGCCGTAATCCAGCACTTCTCAACCGAGGACCATGTGAGGATGTCTGGACTTCAACTCCCAGACTCCTGTTGGAAGGAAGCTCTCAAGGTCTTCAAGTGGCCAAAGTTGAGAATCCTGTTCTAGTTAAATTTTGCAATACAGCTAATTCCTCAGCTTATGACCATACTTGAGCCCAAAATTTGTTGCTAAGTGAGACCATTATTAGGTGAATGTTGCCCCACTTTACAGCCTTGCCACGAGTTGTTAAGTGAAACACTGCAGTTAAGTAACACGGTTAAGTGAATCTGGTTTCTCCAGTGATTTAGCTGGTTAGAAGATTGCAGCCGTCATAAACGTGACTTGACAAGCATCTCAATTTTGATCCGATGACTAATGGTTGTCTGAAAAATGGTCATAAATCACTTTTCAGTGCCCTTGTGACTTTGAAGTCACTAAACGAACTGTTGTAAATCAAGGACAACCTGTAATCCTCAGCTGTAGTTGTCCATTCTGCTTAAACAGAATCCATTCTACTATGTGGCAGTGAATTAGATTTGGGGGGGGGGGGGGCTTTCGGAAATAAAGTAAGAAGCAGTAATACAATACAATAGCAGAGTTGGAAGGGACCTTGGAGGTCTTCTAGTCCAACCCCCTGCCTAGGCAGGAAACCCTATACCATTTCAGACAGATAGCTATCCAACATCTTAAAGACTTCCAGTGTTGGGGCATTCACAACTTCTGGAGGCAACTTCTGTTCCACTGATTAATTGTTCTAACTGTCAGGAAATTTCTCCTCAGTTCTAAGTTGCTTCTCCCCTTGATTAGTTTCCACCCATTGCTTCTTGTTCTGCCCTCAGGTGCCTTGGAAAATAGTTTGACTCCCTCTTTGTAGCAGCTCCTGGGATATTGAAAGACTGCTATCATGTCTCCCCTAGTCCTTTTTTTCATTATACTAGACATACCCAGTTCCTGCAACCGTTCTTCATATGTTTTAGCCTCCAGTCCCCTAATCCTCTTCGTTTCTCTTCTCTGCACTCTTTCCAGAGTCTTCACATCTTTTCTAAACTGGATGCAGTATTCCAAGTGTGGCCTTACCAAGACATTATAAAGTGGCATAACACTTTATAACATTAACACTTCATGTGATCTTGAGTCTATCCCTCTGTTTATGCAGCCTAGAACTGTGTTGGCTTTTTTGGCAGCTGCTGCACCCGGCTGGCTCCTATTTAAATGGTTGTCCACTAGGACTCCAAGATCCCTCTCACAGTTACTACTATTGAGCAAGGTGCCACCTATATTGTATCTGTGCATTTCGTTTTTCTTACCTAAATGTAGAACCTTACTCTTTTCACCATTGAATTTCATTTTATTAGATAGTGCCCAATGTTCAAGTTTGTCAAGATCCTTCTGTATTTTAAGCCTGTTTTCTGGAGTGTTGGTATTCCTGCCAGCTTGGTGTCATCTGCAAATTTGATGAGTTCCCCATTTATTCCCTTATCCAAATCATTGATGAAGATGTTGAAGAGTACTGGGCCTAAAACAGAGCCTTGGAGTACTCCACTGCATGCTTCCCTCCATGTAGATGCAGTTCCATTGAGGACTACACATTGAGTGTGGTTGGTCATCCAGTTATGAATCCATCTGGTGGTGATGCTGTCCAACCCCCATTCTTCTCCTTTATCTAGTAGTAGGTTATGATCTATCTTATGAAATGCCTTACTGAAGTCCAAGTGAACTATATCGATGACATTCCTCTGGTCCACTAATTTTGTCACTTTGTCAAAGAATGCAATAAGATTAGTCTGGCATGATCTGTTTTTGACAAACCCATGTTGGCTTTAGGCTATTACTTTGTTTACGCCCAGGTGTTCGCTAATTCGTTGCTTGATTATCTTTTCCAGAATCTTTCCTGGTATTGAGGCCAGGCTGATAGGTGTGTATTTATCAGCCTGACCTCAATACCAGGAAAGATTCTGGAAAAGATAATCAAGCAACGGATTAGTAGAGAACATCCAACTTCTGTTTTGCACCCTTCTAATGGGACGCGGTGGCTCAGTGGCTAAGACGCTGAGCTTGTCAATCAGAAAGGTTGGCGGTTCGAATCCCTCCACATAACGGAGTGAGCTCCCGTTACTTGTCCCAGCTTCTTCCAACCTAGGAGTTCAAAAGCATGTAAAAAATGCAAGTAGAAAAATGGAAACCACTTTTGGTGGGAAGGTAACAGCCTTTCATGTGCCTTAGGCATTTAGTCATGCCAGCCACATGACCACGGAGACGTCTTCGGACAGCACTGGCTCTTTGGCTTTGAAACAGAGATGAGCACCGCCCCCTAGAGACAGGAACGACTAGCACATATGTGCGAGGGGAACCTTTACCTTTTAATGCACCTCATTTTCCAATTTTATTTACTGGGAGGGAGGGAGTTTGACTCTCCTGCCTACGTAGCAGTGGTGGGTTCCAGATCCCACTGCAACGGGGTCTGGTGTCCACCACGTTAACACACGCAGCATGCGTGCAGCACATGTACTTACTGCCCGCGATGGTCCAGCTGCTCGGTGGAGTGTTGTGCAGGTGCCATACGCTCCATGCGCATACACAAAAGCCCCAATCAGCTCAAATAGCAGTAAGGAGGGCGGGTGGGCCCTCCGGGGCACCGTAGCAGAACAATATCTGGTGCTCCCAGCAGGCACCGGTCATGTCCCACCACTGCTACGTAGCATCTTATAGCCTTGTGGAAGATCCAGAAATATTCCACTCAAGAGTCACTTGCGATTAGTAGCAAATACATTTGATGATATTAATAAGAATCCGAGCGGGCCAATTTGCCAGCTTCACATTTGTGGGTTTGTGATGGCCTTGTAAGAGCACAACAAATTAAGGATGCTCTAGAACAGGGGTGTCAAACATGTTTCATCACGGCACATATCACAACTTATTTCCTCCTTTGCTACACTTAGCATGGGCGTGGCCGGCGCATGACGCATCCACTGTTGCACGTTTTTACAGTCCTGCTACAGAAAGATGGCAGGATGCAAACACCTGGGAAAAATTCTCAGGAGGATTTTATTGAAGGGGGAAAGTGCACATTTGATTTATCTTTGGGAACATTTGGGTCCATCTTTAACATTGGAATGCTGGGAGGGAACTTTCTGGCAATATTTTCCATCTTGGCTGGTTTTACTTTTCACGCAATTGCAACCTGGCTAACAATGTGTTTGTTGGCGGCACAGTAGTTAGAATGCAATAGCATTGCAGGTTGAGTCTGCCAACTGCCAGCAGTTCGATCCCAGGTGGACTCAGCCTTCCATCTTCCTGAGATCAGTAAAAAGATTGACCCAGATCGTTGGGGTCAATAGACTAAACCACTTAAAGAGGGCTGTAAAGCACTATGAAGCTGTATATACCGTAAGCCTTAAGTGTTCAAAGAATTGAGGCCTTTGGACGATGGTGGGAAGGTAACAGCGTTCCATGCACCTTCGGCGTCCATCATGACCCCAGGGTGACCTTAGGATACTGCAAATGGCTGTATTGTGGCCCTGTTGCTGAGTGTCCAAATGTGACCATATAGAGGGGGCCCAATCAGAACTTTGAATCCAGGCTGTAAGCACTATTTTTCTGGTTGGTTATAATTTCGAATAACGGCTAAGCAATTGGTTGTAAATTTAGGACAACCTAGAAGAGCCAGTCATTCCAAGTTTTCTTTGCTTATTATTTCGTGCCGGGGGGGGGGGGGGGGGGAGAAGGAAAGCCAACAACTTGAAGAGAGATACACGTACTGTCTCTACGCTGTCAACGGCCGAATGGTTTGTTCAGAAATGATTATTCCAAAATGAGTTGTTACCTTATTCATAAAACTGGCGTTAATCAAAAGTTACTATTTCCTGATGTAGAAAATTAAGGCAAAGATAGGAAAAACCAATTTATTGGAGGAGATGGTGTGGGAGAATCAATACTAATTAGGTTAATTAAATGGTGTCTGCTCCAATTAACACCATAATTCATTTGGGTTAGTTTAATTTGGGTCAAATCGCTGCTCTGAGGCTTTCTACTAGAAGTTAAAATGCATTCCATTTATTCCTGCTAACCATTAACCTCACAGGCACGGAAATCTGTTTCACTTTCCAGATAATATATGCCCGGGCAATTCACCCAACATGCCCAGTCTTGCCTAGCAGATTCATCAAGCCACGAGTGTGTCCTCTCTGTGATCTAAGCCCTGGAACAAAACCTTGTAGCCATGAGTACTAGTGATTAACACATGTATTTGCACAACTTAAATCTGATGTTCGGACTTTTCTTGAGAGAGTTGCAGGCCTTCAGATATTGCGTGACTTAACTCCATGTGTTGGGATCATATCAGAGGTGGGATTCAGCCGGTTGTGACCAGTTCTGGGGAACCGGTAGCGGAAATTTTGAGTAGTTCAAAGAACCGGTAAATACCACCTCTGGCTGGCCCCGCCCCCATCTATTCTCTGCCTCCTGAGTCCCAGCTGATCAGGAGGGAATGGGGATTTTGCAGTATCCTTCCCCTGCCACACCCACCAAGCCACGCCCACAGAACCAGTAGTAAAAAATATTGAATCCCACCATTGGATCATATATTGGAAAACCATGGAGTTCATAATTGAAAGGGACCTTGGAGATCTTCCAATCCAACCCCCTGCTCGAGCAGAGGCCCCCATACTGTTCTGGACAAATGGCTGCCCAATCTCTTCTTACAAAAACCTCCATTGATGGGAGCGCCCACTTCCGAAGTTAGGCCAGTCACTGTTGTAGCAACCATGGGCAGGTAAATGCTCATGCTCCACGACTGTATCGCAATCTGTGTTGCATCTGGCTTGTTGCTCTGGTCTCCCTAAGATTTACTGTCCTGGGATATCTGCAGGGCAGGGCCCATTGATTGAGTAGGCACTGCTCCTAAGGGGAGCAGATATGCAACATCAGTCTCTTGTTACACCTGGATGGAGAGTGTAAAATCATGGCAAAAAACAGTTTTTGCCCAGCTTCGGCAGAGACGCCAACTGCAGCCCTTCCTGGAGCAGGAAGATTATACCTTCATCATCCCACAGAATTCTGGCATATGATTTCCATGGGGCTGTTTTTTGAAATTCACTTGGAAGTTACCACTGATCTGAAATGCAGCCACCCGCACGGACTGGCGCCACCTACTTATTAGTTATTGCATCCATCCTGCGGGATACACCAATTCTCATTAAACTTTGGATGAAATCCAAGGGGCTCATTTTCTCTTAAAAACCCATCCATGGTCTGGTGCCCTCGGGATTGCTTTCCTCCAGCTTTCTCCAATTCCTTCCAGAACCTGTGTGTGATTCTCTTAATTTTTGCAAGATGACCAGCACTGAATCTAGAACCATTTCTCTGATTCTGGTTCCCATGCTTGATCTAAAATAGCTTCCTTCTGGCTACCAGATCCTTCCCAAACATAAAGGTCACTCTGGGAGGAACTTTGGAGAATGTGTCACCTGTAAACCGCATTTTATTAGGTTTATCTGGTATTATGGAGTGATGGCTAACCTTTTGCTAAGGGCGTGGCAAAATTGTGTGTGCGTGCACTATTGCATGTGTACCCACCCACGCATGCACGTTACAAACCTGCTCCCTCCCCCGGAGGCCCTCCAGAAGGCGGAAATGGATCATTCCCAAACTTCTGGTTGAACCCTGGGGCCTGTTTTTCACCCTCCCCAGGCTCCGGAGGCTTTCCTGAAGCCTGGGGAGGGCGAAAACGGCCACCCACATTCCTCCGGAAGACGCTGAGCTTGTGGATCAAAGTTCGTCAGTTGATATATCTATATTAGTTTTTAGGGACGTAGTGGCTCAGTGGCTAAGACGATGAGCTTGTCGATCAGAAAGGTCGGCAGTTCGGCGGTTCGATTCCCTGGAGCCGCGTAACGGAGCTCCAATTACTTGTCCCAGCTTCTGCCAACCTAGCAGTTCAAAAGCACATAAAAATGCAAGTAAACAAATAGGAACCTCCTTTGGTGGGAAGGTAAGTGTTCCGTGCGCCTTCGGCATTTAGTCATGCCGGCCACATGACTACAGAGACGTCTTTGGACAGTGCTGGCTCTTCGGCTTTGAAATGGAGATGAGCATTGCCCCCTAGAGTCAGGAACGACTAGCACATATGTGCGAGGGGAGCCTTTACCTTTAGGCTATTGTTAAGTCTGACAGACCTCACCATAGATACATCATCAGGGCCTGGAGGCAACCACTAGTCAATCTCTCTCATATGCAACATCCATACATCTCATTCAGCAAGAATCTTTCTCCCAAACGGATTCTATTCTATCTCAGCACTGGCCAGGGGGCCGATTCCAGTTTTACTTTTAAAGGATCTGCTCCTTGCAATGAAAAACCTGGTAAAACCAAGCCTACTGCTCAGCCTCCAGGGAGAGTGCTTTCTAAGCCCCTTTCCCATCCATGTTGTTTTTCCTCAGCTCTAGCGTGGAACTTCTCCCGGCATCTGCCAACCTAGCAGTTTGAAAGCATATAAAAAATGCAAGTAGAAAAACAGGGACCACTTTTAGTGGGAAGGTGACAGCGTTCTATGCGCCTTCGGCATTTAGCCATGCCAGCCACATGACGTCTTCGGACAGCAAGACTTTTCAGACAGCGCTGGCTCTTCGGCTTTACGGAGATGAGCACCGCCCCCTAGAGTCGGGAATGACTAGCACATATGTGCGAAGAGAACCTTTATCTTTAGTGTGGCACTTGGTCTTGCTATAGGCATTCAATCATTAACACAAAAATGCAAGTCTCTCCTTGCAGGTTCGACATTGGTGGTAGTGGAACCCCCAGAGGGAGTACTAGGAAAAGGGCATTTATTTATAATTGATTAGATTGCTAATGTTGCTTGTTTTGACCCAAGAGCAAAAGGCAGCGTAGATAGCAGTGCCTTCCCAATTCCCCCCTACAACCTCGCTACCTCTTGTGCTAGGACAGTGACTAGGGCCAAAATCACCCAGGTAACTCCTACAGCTGAAAGTAAACTTGAATATAAAAATACTGGGTTAACAAGCACAGAAGCTCGCACCTCACCCAGAGGTGGTATTCAGCCGGTTCGGACCGGTTCACCCGAACCGACAGTGGAAATCGCGGGTAGGCCTGCCCACCTGCCTCGGCTCTATGCCATCCTATTTAGGCATGTTAGCAAGCCACGTGCAGGCAAGGCACATGCGCAGAAGGCTGAGCACATGCGTGGACACGTGTGCTCACCTTTGCGAACCGGTAAGGAAAGTGAATACCACCTTGCCCTATATTTCACTAAACACAAGTGTTGAAATGTTCTTGACCCAGCAATTTAATCATTATGTCCCTTCAACCTCAAGACTGGACTACTGCAATGCGCTCTACATGGGGCAGCCCTTGAAGAGTGTTCGGAGATTTCAGCTGGTCCAGAATGCACCCGCCTGAGCGATTGTGGGTGCGCCACAGTACACCCACGTCACATCTATCCTCCGCGAGCTGCACTGGTTGCCTATTGGTCTCCGGATACGCTTCAAGGTGCTAGTCGTCACTTATAAAGCCCTTCATGGTATTGGATCTGGGTACTTGAGAGACCGCCTGCTGCCAATTACCTCCAATAGACCTATTAGATCCCACAGATTAGGCCTCCTCCGAATTCCATCTGCCGGTCATTGCCGGCTGTTGACCACCCGGAGGAGGGCCTTCTCTGTGGCTGCTCCGGCCCTTTGGAACGAGCTCCCCGTGGAGATTCGGACCCTCGCCACCCTTCAGCTGTTAAGGCCTGGCTGTCCCAGCAAGCCTGGGGTTGAGTTCCCCCCCCCCCTACTCGAATTTGCTGTGCTTTTTTAAACTGTTGTATCACTGTCCTGTTTGTCTTACTTTATTTGTTTTTCCCCTTCCCTTGGTTTTTGTTCAGCCGCCCTGAGTCCCTTCGGGGAATAGGGCGGCTTACAAATCGAATAAATACCAAATACCAATACCTTCAATTCCTGCTACAGGGAATATATCCTGTGACACCACAGCTATGATTACAGGTAATCCTCAATTTACGACTGCAATTGAGCCTGGAATTATGGTTGTAAGTCATTGTGGTCATAATTTGAGATACCTGTGACTGTAAGTAAATTTCTGGCCTGTTTTGTTAAGTGAATCCATTCACTTGAATTGGCTTCTTTTTTGCCAGAAACCAGCACAAACCATTGCAAATTGCAGACACACTGATCACAAAAAGCCACAAGCAATTACAGAATGCCCCAACCGGCTGTAAAACTGACTTACCTGAAATGCAGACAGGTGACTGTCTCATGCAGTGGGGCTTTTACAGGCCATGAAGCACCTGTTGTCATTGTGGTTGTGAAGCAACCAATCATTAAGCAAAGACTCCCTGTAAAGTTCTTAGCATTTCTGGAGGCTTATGGGGGCTATTTGTGCATATTTCAAAGGCAGTTTTACATAGTGGTGAGTTGAACCCAGTGATGGGTTATTAACTGGGAGACTCTGGCCTGTAGTTCTCCCTCAACCCATGGGGAGGGGGGGCTGTTGTAAGGAAAATAGGAGGCAGAATCATATTTCTTTTTAAGACCCTATAATCCAGTGTTTCTCAACCTTGGCCACTTGAAGATGTCCGGACTTCAACTCCCAGAATTCCCCAGCCAGCATTCGCTGGCTGGGGAATTCTGGGAGTTGAAGTCCAGACATCTTCAAGTGGCCAAGGTTGAGAAACACTGCTATAATCCCTTGCTTAGGGGTGGAGTCAAGCGACTGAATGGAGCCGAGCATTTACTGGCCGGATGACTTTCTTGACACCTAAGCGGAGTTCACAGCAGGTATTTTCTCTTTGCACCCGGCTAGAGAAACTTCTGTCGCTGCCTAGGATTGAACTCTCAACCTTCCAAGTTGGAAGGGCAGCATCTTCACCACTACCTCCACCACGCTGCTCAGGCAGGATCATTATATAATGGTGGGATGAGGAGGAGGATCACCACCATCACCTTCTCCAAAGGCCTCAGATGTGCTCTTTGGTGCAGAAGAATCAAATTTCGGCAGCCCAGATAGGGAAGGCACAGATGGGCTGAATTTCCCACCCTAAAGAGGAAGTCAAAGTTGATGCCCGATGCCAAAGGTGGCATTCTGGATCCCCTCAACTCTGGCCTCTCACGGAGGGTGGTGTGTAAATAAAAATGACAGCAGTGGGTGAAGAGGAGCGCCACTCCTGACGGCAAGGAAGTGCGTGCAACCCAAATTCATTCAGCTGCCCGCCCGTCCCGAGTCATTATCTCCCCTCCATTAACACAACCACATGGCTTCACAGCTCAGATCAATATTGATGCTCAAGACCATTTTACATCTGCTTTTCCCCCTTAACAGCAAGCACGGATGGCAAGCCGTAAGCTCATCCAATCTTTTTCTGCACCTAAACAAAAGAGAAACACGTTTAGTTTTATATTCATTTAATAGTTTACCAATTGGTACAATAAGATTTTTGTTTTAATAGGCAGAAAACATGAATAAATTTTGTTTTACACAGTCTGAGAGCAACAAATCTTACTGTAAAACACAGAGCAGTATTATATACATTCCTTTACTGATATTTTTTTCTGAAATTTTAATCGTGTCAATATCTTCAGTTAACTCCTACATTCGGGGGTGGGGTGGGGTGAGGAGAAACATTTTCCAATAGCAATTTCTACATCGCTCTTACTGGATTGAAAAAAAAAAAAAGAGAGGGAGAAAGACTTGTGTCTTGTCAGTGTCAGGATCAAACTTCTAAAACGTGGACAATTTTTTGCTAATTACTTCCAGAAAGAACTTTGGAAAAATTCAAAGGCTGTGCTTAGGACAAGAAAGCAGTTACAAGGACAGAGAGAGAGAGAAAAGAAGGAAGGGGAAACCGACTTAATATTCAGTTGTGACTTGTTAAATCCAGTTCCACATTTTTTTTAAAAAATCAACCTTATCCTATTTCCTCCCCAATCACTTTGGCTAACTTTATACACCATCATCAAGAGAGATTTATAGTAGCTAGTACCGTGGGGATATTTTTTAAAAATACATTAACTCTGAAATCATAAATGGAGGTGTCGTTTTTTTCTCTCTCAAATTCGGTCCATTTTACATTCTCAAATGCATTTCAGGATTTTCAAGCCACAACTGTGTGCCAAACCCAAGGCAAAAAATATTATCGTTTTTCAATCGCTTTCGATGGATCGGGGGTTGTGGAGTCACAGGAAGAGAGGCAGAGAGAGGAACGAGAAAAGGCCGTTTAAGGACGATTTGACCAACTCTTCGACTGACATAAAGGAAGGGAAGAGGCAAAACAGAAAGAGCAGCAGACAGAAGAGAGGGAGAAAGGGATACGGGGGATAAGGAGAAAGGGGAGGACAGTGAAGCGATCGCCAAAAAAGCTTTCAATAGACTACAGTGCTCCACAGCTCTTGACAACTTGCTAGCAACTAGTATTTTGTGGTTTTATTTTTATTTTATTTTTTTAAATTTTATTAGTGCTCTGGGCACATCATTGGTCACACCACACACCAAAGTAGGACGGCTTTGAAAACAAAAACAAAACAAAAAAAAGTGTAAAGTGCAGATTGTTCCAAGACTCCAGTCAAGGGTATCTAATTTTGGTCAACTTTTTAAAACCGGTGGACTTCAACTCCCAGAATTCTGGATGTTGAAGTCCAGGGGTTTTAAAGTTGCCAAAATTGGACACCCTGACTTAAAAGTTTTTGGATTGTGTTCAAACCACCCCCACCACCAAAAAAAAAAAAAAAAAGGAAAATAAAAGTATGCACTTTTTTTCAGGTGAAAGAACCAAAAAACCTCAACAAAAAAAAACACCTGGATCTAGGACTTTCCACGGGCACAGCCTCAGCTCCTGCAGTTCTGGAATGGTTCAAGAAAAACTGCCTGCGACTGAATGGACACCAGAGAACCGTCTGTACAGGAATCTGGCATTTTGTAGCCACTTTGCCCATCATCGAAATGACCAAATGCTTCAATGGTGAACATTTTTTTTTCCTCCCCCATTTGGTTTTGTGTTGAAAAAAAAAAACGTGGCTTAGTTAACTAGTTAAACCCATAACCATCCCTGAGAATGCTTTACTGATGATGGACTTATTAATTTAAGGGGCAAATTTGCAAGTTCCTTTGCCCCCAAATAAATAGGGGGTGGGGGGGAGGCATTTGGCTTCGATTTCTATTTGCTCTTTCTGTAGAAAAACACAATAGTGGTAAGCTCCCATTAGTAAGGTACCCTTGTTTCACTGATTATGTAAGTACAGTTACTTCCACTTAAAAAACAAAACAAAACTATTAGAGTCACTGCATCTGGCCAAGAAATATTTTTCAGCTGTTAGCAGGAATTGTTTATATGCTCAAAAAAAAAAGCGCCATCTCGCTTTAAAATAGAAAACCTCCAATATCCAATGTCTACAAGCAGGAAGTTCTTTTTGACCACAAAATGGCACAACCACATCCAGCCACTATTCTGGAGCTACCTTTGGTCACCTAGTTCCTGGATAAGAAACCGAAATGCCATCAACACACACACACACACACACACAAACACACAGAAAAAAAATCAGTGGGGTGAACCAATATTTGTGATGGAACTTTCTTTTCTCTTGGCATGCATTTCAATCCTCCAATGCTTCTGTGACTTGTGTTTTAAAGGGACATATTTTTGCTTTTTTTTTTTTTGTTAGTTAATAAGTCATGGAACAAAGAAAAGCAAATCACCATTTCTTTTAAAATAGGTCCAACTGGCAGCTTGCTACATTAATATGTAGGGGATTTGGGGGTAGAAAAAAGATTGGCCTCATTAGTTAAAAATTAGACTTTATGGGGAGTAAACCAGCAGTTGAGCCATAATGCTAAGAAATAGAGTAAGTACATCTATTTAAGATATCAACATTAAAAAAAAATTCTCCCAATTTTCCATATTGAAATAGGACTGTAGCCCGTATTTCCTCAAGAATAGGTTGGCTTTAAGGAGCAAAAGGTGGTTGGGAAATGATTCAGATCAGTGTTTCTCAACCTTAATCACTTTAAGATGAATGGACTTCCAACTCCCAGAATTCTGGGAGTTGAAGTCCACTCATCTTAAAGTGACTAAGGTTGAGAGATACTGATCTAAAAACTTGCAAGCTGTCTGTTAGCATATCACTGTTTTTCATTTGCTGTAACAGGAATTTGTGTCGCAATGTCTAAGAGCTTGCTACGTTCTCCACAAAACATTCCAAAATGCGGGACTGCTTGCTTTGAGAAGTTACTAACTGGAAAAAGGATGGGAGTGAAGAATTGCCCCACTTAATAAACCTCCAGCAGCTTTTTTTTTTTTTGGGGGGGGGGGGTTGGAAGAGGGATGATGGCTTTCCCTACAGTTGGCTTTGCACGAATCTGAAACCATAATGAAAGCCAACCGAGAGACGGCATTGACTGAACCCTCAGGAGTCAACTGGGAGATTCACATCTGACTGCTCCAAGTAGTAGCTAAGGAAGAGCAAGACTAGCAGCCTCCTATAATGGGTTTTGCGTGAAGCTACACGTGGTAGAACGCAAGGATGTCTTGACAAACAAATTGTGGAGAAAAAAAATACACACACATCATACCAAGGTTCTCTTCCTATTTTGCAGCCTGTTAGTATGAACATACTAATTTTCTTCTTCTTTTAAACGTGATAGGAAACCAAAATAAATATATATCCTATTGATTTGGCAAATACCATGACAGGGGGGGAAAAAAACCAGAAATTTTATTTGTTTCCATTAATTACATTTAAGATTCTAAGTTGCAGCTTTGTTTTAAATCTAGTATCTTTAGATTTCTTAAGCATACTTAAGTGATGTTACAGAGATACGTGTTTCTGAAATAACCCTCCCGCCACCCAGCCGCCCCCAAAAAGAACCCCCGTTATGAGTCACTTAGTAAATAGGCACCACCAACAGTAGAGTCGGGGATTCAGCTTATCCAGTACAGAATGATTTTGCTGTCACCAGTTTAAGTGCCCCTAATTCAACCAACCGGCTTTTGCCTTCTTAGGTCTGATGTGACCAATGCCAGCCCAAATTCTTAAACCTATGGTACTTCTAGACAACGTATGTAAATTTACAGTATACAATTTGGATTCACCATGCATGAATACTTTGTGTGTAACATTTAATAAGCTCAATCTACATCCAGAATAATTTACATGAAAGGACAATATTTATTTTAAACAGAGCTCAATGGGTAACCATGGTATCCGAGTGCATCCAGAGGGAGAGGAAGGGGAGGGAGGGGGTCAGATGTAAATCCAATCAACGGCACTCCCAGACTTTTACTGTTTGATCTACGCTGCCGGTGACCACATAGGGTGCTGTCTTGTGGAAATCTGCAAAGAAGAAGGGGAAAAAGAAAAGAAAAAAACTAGTAAGCATAGGGTAATTCTACGGAAACTGAATTTAAAAGCTTATGAACTGATATCATTTGGAATGTGATCCAACGCCTCATATCTGCACGAAATTAAGATTAGGTCAGGCAATTTTTTAAAAGGACTACTGAATGAAATGAAATACTGTCATTTCTTATATAAAACATTAATCAATGTTTAATTACATTAATAACAGGTAACTCCTAAAGCAGGGGTCTCCAACCTTGGCAACTTTAAGACTTGTGGACTCAGGAATTCTGGAAGCTGAAGTCCACACATCTTAAAGCTTTGCTGACTGAGGAATTTGCTGGCTGTGGAATTCTGGGAGTTGAAGTCCACATATCTTAAAAGGTTGAGCTACTGTCCCAGAGATATGTCTATGGAGACTCTCAGTCATCCAGGTTCACCTTTGTCCCAAAGGTGCTTTTTCATAAAGCAACTGGACTTTCTTGTTTTTCTTTGAAGATGCTTCGTTTCTCATAAAAGACGTTTCTTTAGCTCTGACTGGAGGGTGAGGAATGGAAAGATTTATATGCCATTTATATTTATGTTCCATTCCCCACCCTCCAGTCAGAGCTGAAGAAATTTCTTGGATGAGAAGCGAAACGTCCAGTCGCCTCTTGAGTCCCCTTCCCCAGGCCAAATATTTCTTTACTGTTCTTCACGTCCAGGTTTAGAGAGATTTGAAGTCATTCCTTTAAGGTGAAGGCCAAGTGCTTGCCAATAAAGCAAAGTTTATACGCTCCATTCAAATTTAATTAAACAAGAACAACAAGTGAGAACACAGGCAGGCAAGCTCTTACAAGGTCTGTGCTGGACCCTAAGCAATTCAGAAATGAGTCTGAAGCCTGCCGTGCTTATCTATCATAAGGTTCTTTGGACTGCAGATACTACTGCCAAATACTACAAATCAAACAAACGGAATATGAAAACACACAAGGCTGATGCTAATATAAGCTGCCTCTTCCTATCATGTCCCAAAGGTGCTTTTTTTATTCTTTTCAAGAGGCAACTGGACTTCCTTGTTTTTTCTTTGAAGATGTTTCACTTCTCATCCAAGAAGCTTCTTCAGCTCTGACTGGATGGTGAGGGATGGAAAGATTCATATTCCTTGCAGACAGCTGGTCATTTGCCTTCTTTTAGAGAGTCGTTAAGGCCACCTGGAGGTTTATCTGTGTCATCAAGGTTATCATGAGTGGTGCAAATGGGTGGAACTGCTGAAAGGACTGTGTTGTAGACTGCAGATAGATCAGGGTTGTCAAATTCCCAGCCTATGGGCCGGTTGCGTCACGTGCTGGCCACACCCACACCCGGTTTAGCGAAGGGGGGGGGGAGTCCCTATACGTTACAAAACGCCATCATGACGATGTGAGTTTGACACCCCTGAGATATATGATGACCTGGATGAGAGAGAAGCTCCACAGACATCTTCCTACCAGGGTTCCCAACAGTTACAATTCCTTTTCTTAAGCAACGGATAAAGACGTGCTTCCTTTGCTTCCTCCCAGGAACTGTTTCCCTTCCAGCCTCAAGACTCCTGGAGATGTAACACCAGTCTGCCATAGGTACAGTATTCCAAAAATGCTATGGGCAGCAAGAAAGGGTACCAGATTACAAAATAACAAGAGTTGGAAGGGACCTTGGAAGTCTTCCAGGTGCTCAAGCAGGAGACCCTATACCATTTCAGACAAATGGTTGTCCAATCTCTTCTTAAAAACTTCCAGTGTTGGGATTTTTGATTTTGGGGGGGAGGGAATGGAGCTCAAACCATTTGCCCACCAAATGAGAGGAGTGGACTCACTGAAAAAAGATTTTGATGTTGGGAAAGATGGAAGGCAAAAGGAGAAGGGGACAGTGGAGGATGAGATGGTTAGACAGCGTCATCGGTGCAGTGGGCACAGATCTGGGCAGGAGACAGCGGAGGGCAGGGGAGCCTGGCATGCTATGGCCCAGGGGCTTGCCAAGTCGGACACAACTTAGCGATGGAATAATAACAACCAGGAAAAAATAAAATAAAGGCTGACTGTTCTCCTGAGGTGATGATCAGCAAGAGCAGCTCCCTCTAAGAGGGAGGGGGTGGGAACCTGTGATTAATATGTATGCCAACGATTAAAGAAATAACTGGAATTTCCTTGCACCCACTTAATGCATATACATACCCAACGAGGTAACAAAATGTTCATGCGCGTTAAGAGTCTTCATGCATCTTTTGTTCTTGTAGTCCCAGACACGTAAGGTCTTGTCATCGGCACAGCTCAAAATAAATTTACCACCAGAGTGGAACAGGACACCACGTACCCAGTTATCATGGCCCACCTTTTAAGTGAAAATAGAAAAAGCCCAAAATCACAAGCAGATCACCGATGGGACATCTGGGTAGGAAGAACACAAATCTGAAATCCAGAGTTCAGATCGTGTTGCTCCTTGCCCCAAAATTGGCTCTAGGCTAGAATTAACAGCAAGTTGAGCTTCTTGGGTGGAAATGGTAACCTGTTTTTCTGTTCTTCCTTCAAGCTCTCCCAATTCTATTTATTCTGATGTGTGCACTTGGATTCCTCAGAGAATGCCTGAGCTCACCCCGTAAGAGGCGCAAATCTATTCCCTCGTGTAGCAACTAGGCAGAGTTGCAAAGCAGATGAACAGAGCAAAGGATATTCAGGGAACTTACAAGAGTCATAAGGCACATGCCAGTACTAATGTCCCACATCTTAATGGTCTTGTCTCTAGATCCAGAAAGCAGGAAAGGCCCAGGCTTACCACTCTTCTTAGTCTGTAGGGGAAGGAAGAAAAAAAAGAATTATTTTGTAAAAATTAGGTAATTCTGTATGAAGCAAGTCAACAATGTGGAGACTTATGTGAAGCTCAAAATGTTTTTCCCTTCCAGATATCCAGGATGAATACAACTTGAATGCAGAAACAGCAAAGAGTTACGCACACAGAAATTTTGAGTAAGACAGAGTTACTGTAAATTAGATGTCATTGCAGATTGTGTTGAAAGCATAAGGAGGTTTGTTCTTTGGTGAGAATTGAGAGCATTCATTCAATTACTGCAATCACAGAAACGGGGCAAAATGCCAGGCCAACTTCGTATGTTCTGAATCCTTGCCCGTCATGGCTGCCAGGATCCACCAGAGATGGTTAAATTGGACTGGCCTCAGCAGATGTAAATACACCTATGACTCTTGCTTGTCTGAATGTATTTACACAGACCGTAAATGGATTAGCTTGAAGTGACACAAAAATGTGTGTGTGAGAGAGAGGGGGAGGGAGGGAGAGAGAACAAGAGAGAAAGAACAAGACAGAGAGAACAAGAGAGGTGGAGGGGAAACAAGAGAAAAAGAAGGTGCCTGCACACATCCTACATTCTTCAATTTTCTTGAGATTTTACCTCAGCAACTTTTGACACCACTGACCATGAAACCTTGCTACAACAGCTCAGTGGGTTATGAAATATAGGTTCAGTGGAAGTTTTATTCCTATGTGTAGGACCCTCCCCAGAGTGTTTCTAATGGGAGATTTCGCTTGAGTTGTCTATCCAGAGCCACTGGAAGTTGACTGTCTGGAGACTGTGTCATCCTCATGAGATTCAAGTCAATCTCTTTTCTAATGAACCTTGTGTCTTTCTAAGTCAGAGATCCTGTTGACAGGAGGGTTTCAGACCCAGGGATTAGGAAAATGTTCCCTGTGGCAGAAGGTATCGCTTCTTCCAAATGAAGACATGCATAACTGGGTGCTTTCCGTGACTTTAACCTGTCACTAGAAGCATAGTTGCCCTCAGTTGTAAGGAAAATCTATACCAAGCTTCAATGCTCAAGATGGGTGCCTGGACCAAATAACTGCCTGTTATTTTGCTTTTCTGTTTTATTGAATGAATTTTGTTCTTTTTTAAAAATCTTTATACTGTGTTCGTTGTTGTTGTTTTTCATGATGGTTGCATGTAGGACTTTCTTATTATTCGCTCGCAAACTGCTCAAGCATCCTCTGGGAGGAACAGAGGTAGAGAAATAAAATAAAAAGACAACACAGCTACTTAAGGTTCAGCCAATGAACAGAAATTATCAATTTAAAAAAACCCAACCCAGGAAATCTGTCGAATTTAACAAAATATGGCTCCATCGTAAACTTCTGTGCAGTTTCTTTTCTTCATTTACACTTAACGAACTGATAACTCTGCCTTTATTGGTTGGGGGCTGTTTTCATTAACAGAGAAGACCTGTTGAGGAGAAGTGATTCTAGTACTGAGAGGAAGATGGTTTGAAGATGTCCCACAGCCAGACTAGGTATTATAATTTTGCCCGTGTTAAGAATCACTGTGTTTGGGGTTTTTTTCCTGCCAGTTAGTGGAAGAACCTGACCTGAATAACTCTTGAGTCTCAAAAATAGATCAAATGTAATAATTCACTCATTTTTTTCTTGTCAAGAACGATATAATCCTTGACTCGGTTGTCCTCAGGTGAGTTAGATCCACAACACCCAAGGTATCTGACAGCACCATGTTGAGAGGAGTTTCCATTGATCTTCAGAATGTATCTTTCCCCCTTCAGCTTTTTAACATCCAAATGGAAGGGTTGTGGTCAATATTAGGGTAACTACTTGGGGATTTCTTTTCAGCAGATCTAAAAATAAGATGCCATCGATCTATTCTATCTGAAACAACTCTGCACCAGAACGGAGCGGTTCTTCTGTTCAGACACAATGGGGAAGATATCATTTGTATCATGCATCATCTTCCATTCATCAATGGTAAGGCCTCCCTAATTTGCCTCCTTTTCTCCTTTACTCAAGGAGATCCAATTCAGTTAGAGTAGGGGTGTCAAACTGGATTTCCTTGAGGGCTGCATCAAGGTTGTGTTTAACCTGGGGGGTGGGGGTGCAGCTCGATGTCACTCGTGTCGGAGCGCCTGTGGTGGCCCCAGCGCTCTGCCAGCGAAAACGGGTTCCCAAGCTCCGTTTCTGGCTGTGGCAGCCTCCTGCCACCCTTTGCCAGAGAAAACAGAGCCCTCCCAAGCTCTGTTTTCGCTGGCAGAGGGTGGCAGGAGGCAGTCACAGCCGGAAACGGAACTCGGGAGCCCATTTTCACTGACAGAGGCACTACAGGCCGGTTCTTCACTGTTTCCAAGCCGGGCCATATTTAAGCACCCCCATGGGCCGGATGTGGCCCGTGGACCTTAATTTAGAGGTTCACAAGAACGGATTAAGAGGCTCCTTTAAGATAACATGTAGAAATCCAGCATAAACAGGACATGAAACATTAAAGACACTTAAGTAGCATCCAGGTCATAATTGTTGGCATGGTGGAGAAGAAAGCCTGGGGCACCTGACCATATCATTTACTCTTAAATGTCAGAGATTAAAAACAGAACTTCAGACACACAAGGCTACTCTTTAAAACCAGCATTCCACAAGTTGGTTCCCTCCAGAAATGTTTGCAATGCTGACTTGGAATTTTTCAAGGGAGGCTCTCAAACAGAGGATCCACCCTGGGAAAGGCTGATTTACGTTCAGTCAAAATATGAGGTTTGCTAGAACATTCTCTTCCCCCTGTTGACTGTGGGGCCCCTTTGAAAAGCAAAGCTGGAATAAGGTCTTAGTAAACAGATATTGGGAATCTAACATTTTCTTCGGCCCTGGAGGCTGGTGGTTATCATTCCAGAATTGAGCCAGCACAGGCCTGAGGAGAAAAAATAAGGTCAGCTGAGAGAAATGACCACCATAGGAATGCATGGATATCCTTTTTAGAGACTGAAAAAGTTTCAATTCTGATCACAGTAAAGGCAAACTGGTGGTAATCCTTTTATGGCGCCATTCTAAATGTTTACGCCAAAAAAACCCCCAAATCCCTAGTAAATTACTCAAAGGTGATTTTCCTAAAGGCAACTGGACTTTCTTGGTTTTTTCCCCTTGGCTTTTTTTCCTTCAAAACGTTTTGCCTCTCATCCAAGAAGCTTCTTCAGTTCTTTAGCTCGTGACTGGATGGTGGGGAATGGAATATAAATATAAATGGAATATAAATCCTTGCATTCCCCATCATCCAGTCAGAGCTGAAGAAGCTCCTTGGATGAGAAGCAAAATGTCTTCAAAGAAAAACTAGGAAATCCAGTCGCCTCTTGAAAAAAAAGCACCTTTGGGACAACCATGACCCGGATGATTGAGAATCTCCAGTCATTTAGTAAATGAATTTTCGCAAAAGAGTTGGCATGGATAGGAATTAAACCCAGAAGCCTCCTCTGCGTGTCTTTATTCACAGAAAGGGGGGACAAAATGGTGATGGCACTTTAGGATGGGTTAGGATGGTGAGAGATGCATTACAAACACAAACTTCACACACTGCTTACATCTGCTATAGTAAATGCACTGCAATGCAGTTATGGTTCCCTAGGAGTGTAGTCAGATTCTCAGGCCAAGCAGTAATTGACCCAAAATTTAGTAATGTGGCCAAGCTATCACTACATCAATCCACTTTCACCATATCCAGAGTCAATTGGCAGAGATGGGTGGCTATTGAAATCAAACGAACAAACAAATTAAAAATCCAGCCTTTTGGTCCTTCTCTTACCAAGCTCTTTGCCTTCACGCCCTAGTAAGTGCGAGACTGAGGATACCGTGATGTGGTTTATTTGGAAAAAACACTGAGGAGAAGCAACGGCTCCCTTGCACTCACTTCCAACGGGTTGGAAAGCAACATGAAGAGCTTCTGCTGCAGATCTTCTGCCGTAGATGAGGAGTAGGTCATTTATTTCATGATTCAGAGCCTCGTACTTAAGGCCCTTTGTATACTATGGCCAGAGGTTACTTCTCGGTTGTGGGCCTACTCAGAATCTCCTTAGAGGCATTCGGTTACATTTTATTGATGCTTCACTGAAATGCTAAAGCTAAAAACCTAAGGACAGACAGCGTTAACAATCCCTCTGCGGGCCAAATGACCAACTGTCACTGTTCTGTATTTGAATTTAGTCATTTTTTAAAAATCTTTACTGTAATCTTAATTGTTGAGTTTATGAAAGAAGACAGATACACCGTGGCATAATTCATATAGCTTTTATAGGTGGTCAGAATTTTGTTTGTTTGTTTGTTTGTGGAGGGAGGGGGTGTCTTGTGCCTATTTTGTTAACCATGGCCTATAGTTGAAAGTAGGGAATTACAAATGATTTTGAATAAACATTGATATCACTCTCCTAAAAGATTATTCAATGGTTTGAATAAACATTGATAGCATTTTTTTTTACAGGAAAAAAATACTGCAAATGAAAAAACAAATTCCACCACCTACCTTAAAACAAGGGTAATCTCCCAAAGTAGCAGGGCTGTGCCCAGACTTCCCCAATTTGATGCTATTTATTCCTCTAAATCAGATGTGGGGAACTATGGCCCCCTTATGGACTTCAACTCCCAGAATTCCTGAGCCAGCGTGGCCGGCTCAGCATGGCCGGCTCAGCAATTCTGGGAGTTGAAGTCCACAAGTCATAAAAGGGCCATAGTTCCACATCCCTACTCTAAATGTTTTAGCCCTATAGCTTCCACAATTCCTCAATGAGATTATATAATTATATTGTAATGCATCAATAGTACAGGTAGTCCTCAACTTATGACCATTTGCTTTACACAGGTCTGAAGTTACAACAGTCGAGAAAGAGTAACTTCTGACTCGTCCTCAAAGACAATCACACTACTGGAATTGCAATTTGGTTGCTTGGCAACTGGTTTACATTCACAACAGTTGCAGCCTCTTGAGGGTCATGTGATCATGATCTGCAACCTTCCCAGTTGGCTTCCAACAAAGCAAAGTCAATTTGGGAAGCTGGATTCAATTAATGACCATGTGGTTTGCTTAATGGCCACGGCAACATTGGTAGTAAAATCAGGTCCGGTCATGTCATCACTCACTCTATGACCGCATCAACTTATAAGGGAAATTCCAGTCCCAGTTGGGGTCTTAAGTCAAGGACTACTTGTATGATTCACAAAAACATATTCAGACAATCTGATATCAACCATCCTGCTTGCAATGGAAAACATTTCCCATATAACATAATAATAAATTAGAATAGAATAGAATAAATTCTTTATTGGCCAAGTGTGACTGGACACACAAGGAACTTGTCTCTGGTGCATAAGCTCACGGTGTACATATAAACAGCAAGTAATGGGTCATAGTCATAAAGAGAAGATAAAGAAGATTTCCCATGTCAAACTCTCAAAAGTTTGCCAAACCAATAAGGATATTTCTCTAAGTGGAATCTCTCACCTCAGATCCTGTAGCTTCCAATATGGTGGAATAAGAGCTCTCGGGAGCCCAGGAAATACACTCTACTACATGCTCATGTTCTCTAAGTTCAGCTTTGCACTCCTTTGTTGCTACCACCCAGACACGCACGGTCTGGTCATTAGAACAGCTGGCAATCAGCGTGCCATCCTGGTTAGGTCGTACCATGCGGACCCATTCTCGATGCCCCGTGAAAGTCTTCACACAGTAGCTGTTCACAGAAAAGAAGACATGCCTCATCAGTACAAGATTGCTACAGAGAATGGAACCAATAAAACGAGTGGTCTGAGAACAGTTCAGGTGGCTGCAGGATTTTTCCACCCCCCAAGAGCTAACCTGTAGTGTCTTGCCAGTTTAGAGATTTTTGTTATTAAACTGGGTTGGGAAGACTATGGGGATTTTGAATAAGCAGACAAAAAGGCAATTGGGGGTGGGTGGGTGGGAGAGAGAAGTTAAAGAAATAATGATCTGAGCAGGGGCATAAAATGGTCTCGGAGGTTTTCCAGGACAGCCACCAATATCAGACCAGAATACAGAAAGTACCCAAAACCCAACACTGGAGAAAGACGGGAAAACTGAGATCACTTTCCTTGCAAGTCTAAAGAAATGTTGGTATCACACTGGGCTACAGCCTATGAGACAAATGAGAAGAACTGGGCTTATATAATACAAAGTTGTTAAATCGGAATTGAGCAACCTAGCACCGCAGGTTGAAGGCAACACCTGGTTTCTGTGCGGAAAGCCAAGGGCCATGTTTTAAAATTGAGACAACCAGGATGAAGTACAAAGCCAGGTGATTTCAATGTTGAGCTGAATGAACACGATCACTCTCCATGCACTGAATGGTTTTTTTCCCTCCGATTTACAAAAGTACAAGGTTTTCAGACATTACATTAAATCAATATGTTTTCCTCCCTGAACAGAATTTCAGTATCACAGTAGCTTAAGAAAAAAAGTAGGGGAGAGGGAGGAAGAATGTCACCAGACTAGCCCAGAGCTTTATAGAGACAATTTGCCTTTATTTCTCACTTGTTCATCCCTGTGCTAAAATGTAACAGCCACACTGGCTACAGATTGGTGTGTTCAATACAATAGCAGAGTTGGAAGGGACCTTGGAGGTCTTCTAGTCCAACCCACTGCCTAGGCAGGAAACCTTATACCATTTCAGACAAATGGCTATCCAACATCTTCTTCACTTAAGTTCCTAGTGAACCTTCTGCTTAAGGCGATAATACAGCAGGAATCCACCTTATGAAATATTGGAAAGGGCGTGACCAAAAGTGAGTGTTCAGTATGTTGTCTCCAGGAGCAAACAGAGACCCTGGTGTGTGGTATTACACAATCAATATGGAAGTTTGTGTTGACAAAGAAAATACTTTGCCTTCCGATATTCCAGGAGAACCAGGGAAGCCATGAACAGGTTGGCACGTATTTTAAACAGATTTGGTTGTGTGGTATCCTAACCCAACCACAGGTCAGTCATGTGTTTAAGGTCATCTGATTGGGCAACCAAAGAAAACTTTGTATCTTCATCTGATGAACAGCTTTGTTGCTTCTGCATCAGACTGGTCTTCCCTTTATCATAGCCACCTGGTATAATGCCTAATAGAAGTTGATTCTGGTTTGAATTCTATACCTTGCCTAACCAATTTTTTCTAACCACATTTGTATCCAAAATTTCCTTACTTTTTTACACTACATGTGGTAGTATGTGCCTGGGTTACTTTGGGAGAGAAATTTGGAAATTGACATTGGCCACATCATATAAAGAGAATCTTTATAAAATGTTCTATATGTGGCACCCCCTCCCCCCCCCGCCAAGATTGGTTAAAACGTTTAGCAATATGTCCCCAAACTGTTGGAAATGTAAAAAAAATTCCAAGTACATACTACTACAGACTGGTCTTCCCAATTACCTGCCTCTTGATCCTGTTAACTTAAGAGATGCTAAGAATTCAATCTGGAGTTTTTCTGTATGAAATGCCGTTTTCCCACTACCAAGCCATCTGCAATGTTCATCTCATTTCCTAAAAGGCACGTCTAAAGGCGCATAGTTTCGTCTTCATATAAATGTATCTGCAAGCTCTTACCCTGTTTGAATTTCCCACATTTTGATGGTTTTATCCCTCGAAGCAGATACTATATAATCCCCATTGGGCATGATGGCTACTGAAGAAACATTATGATCATGTCCTAGAGGGGGAGGGGAAAAAAGAAAGCAAACATTACGTTCCTTTTGTCACAATGTATATGAATACCATTATTAAATTCACCCCTTCGCACAATTCTGTATGGCACCTAAGTGCCCATCTGGGTGCCCCTCCAGATGTGCCAGCTTATAACTGTCATCAATCTCAGTCATCATGCTACCATATGATAATCCTCAAGAAGCAAACAAGATGGGATGCTGGGGGAAAAACACATAGTATGCTTTGGCAATTGCCTGACTGTTATATAGAATGGTTTGTTGCACAGCTTCTGAGGAATAATTGTGGTATATTAATTTCAACCTCAAGAATACACATTTTCACCCAAGGTACTTGAGCAAGGTGGTTTGAAGGTTTATTGCATTTATATGCCGCCCTATTCCCCGAAGGGACTCAGGGCGGCTAACAAACCCAGAAGGGGGGGGGGAGTACAAACAAGGTAACACAACAAACAAGATACAGAGAAGAATTTAAAAACAATCAACAGTCACACAATTCGAGGAGGGGAAGGGAGCTCGTCAACCCCAGGCCTGCCGGCACAGCCAGGTTTTAACGGCTTTACGGAAAGCCTGGAGGGAGGTGAGGGTCCGAATCTCCACGGGGAGTTCGTTCCAGAGGGCCGGAGCAGCCACAGAGAAGGCCCTCCTCCGGGTAGTAGCCAGACAACATTGGCCAGTAGATGGAATTCGGAGGAGGCCTAATCTGTGGGATCTAATGGGTCTTTGGGAGGTAATTGGCAGCAGGCGGTCTCTCAAGTACCCAGGTCCAATACCATGAAGGGCTTTATAAGTGACGACTAGCCACAGCCCCTAAGGCTGTAACCTTGCAGATATTGAAAGAATGTGGAAGTAGCAAGGGAGCGGCCTCCTGCCAGAACCCCCAAGTATTTTAAATGAAAGAAAGATTGCTACAGAAATTAAAAAAGGACAAGTGGCACCCTTGACTTCAGGCAACCTATAAACAGTTTTTTTTTTTTCAGTCCTCAAGACCATCTATTCTTTGACTCTGTAATCAAAGCTACGCCATCTGAATGGGCACTGGGGAAGGGTGGTTATATTTTGAATAGCAAAAATTGATTGTCACATTCAAAAAAAGGTCACTGCAGGCCTGGAAGAGGGTAGCTGAATAATCATGGGCTAGAAACCCCAAAGAGGACACAGAACTGCTAAAGTGGAAAGGAGGATTACTGAAATATAAAATTATGCATGCTGCTAAAAGTTCTTGGCATTTTCTAAGCTTGGAGGGTTCCCTGCAGACATTTAATTATCAGGCTAGGTAATCTCATCAGTGCATCATAGAAAAGAGGAATCTTAGCTGTTGCTCATGCTGGCTAAGGCTGGCAGGAATTGGGTTAAAATCACAACACTTGGAGGGTAACCATCTCTTCTCTTCACTCACTTTATCCCCAGGGAGAAAGTTTGTGGATATTAGCTACCATTTTTAGCTGCACTTTTTGAAAAATAGCAAACATTTTCTGCCTCTGGGCTAGAAACACTGCTACTCAACTTCCTCCAGAAGCCATAAACTTGTTTTCAGAAACATGTTCTGCCTACTGGGGCTCTTTAAAGACACAGTCAGGAAGCAAAAATAATATTTCTGAATGCCTGTCAGCCACAGTTCTGAAATGGAGAACAGGCAAGTTTTTGATTCAAAGAACTGGAGAGAGAAACAATTTCTTTGCTTTTGAATACACCACAATAGCAAAAATGAACCAAAATGGATGCTTCCCATGGTGACTGAGTTGCAATGGCATCAGATAGTAAACAAACAGTAAGCATTACAGCCTTTTGCTCCCACTCAACGTATTATACTGCAATGAAACCTGTAACATTTTAATACCAGTAGAGTACAGCGAAGTTAAATTGTAAGCAGCCAGTAGTAAGAAAACAAAATACACCGGGCAACATAGCAGATTAGTGACAAGAGTGATTAACATATGCATGAACTGCATATGTTAGGGCTGTGAGTCATGTCTCCCCATGTTTTGCTCCACCCTAGAAAATAATCTGCTAATACATTGGAGAGGAGCTTAGGATAAAACTATGATGTTCATGTGGAGAAGATACTACTGCGTGAAAAAGGTTTTAAGGATGTGAGTACTCCTACCTGCTACACAAAACACTCCAATACATGGGTAATCAAGCTCTATGTGAGGACTAAGCCTTGGGACAAATATCTTGAATGTGATGTCTTCTTGTTCACAACATCATCAGAACAGAGAAGAGGTATATACCTAGTTTTTAATTTCATGTAACTATTGCTAATGATTTTTTTAAAACAATTCCTTACCATGCATGGTTCTGATGCACTCAAAGCCTTGGAAGTCCCATAGCTTGATGGTCATATCTGCAGAACAAGAGGCCAGTAGCTTGCCACTATGGTCGAAGGAAATATCCTGCACAGAATCTGTGTGGCCTTTCAGGGTGCGCTCAAAATCACCTGTCTCATAATCCCATACCTAGGAATTAGAGAAAGGAATTGGTAAATATGCATTGCCAACAAACTATTTTGTTCCCCTACATTTGCTTCAAAAGTACAGGTTGCCCTCGACTTACAACAGTTCCATTTAGTGGTCATTCAAAGTTAAAATGACACTGAAAATGGGCGTTGGTTCTTACCTGATACACTCATTCTCTGTTGAAGTGGAGACAGCAGCCAGAATAGGGACCATTTATGATCATTTTTCACATTAACAATTGTTGCAACATCCCCCATGGTCAGATGATCAAAATCCAGATGCTCAGCAGCTGGTTCATATTTTTGATGGTTGCAGTATCCTGGGGTCATGTGATTGTTTTTGTGACCTTCTGACACGCAATCAACAGGGAAGCCAAATTCACTTAACAATTGTGTTTCTAACTTTAACACCTGCAGTTATTCGCTTAACCACGGTGACAACAAAGGTCGTAAAATGGAGCAAAACTCACTTAACAACTGTCTCACTTAGCAACCTTTTTTTAGCAACCACCAGAAGTCAGGAAACAGGCTGTGGGCCGGGGGGGGGCACACACACATGTGCAGGGTGCATAGAATTATGGGTGTGGGCACACATGTGCACAACCTCTCCCCATTCACCCCGCTTTTGGCACGCGATGGTAAAAAGGTCAGCCATCACTGCCTTAGATAATTCACTTCTTCCAGAGTCCTTTGAAGTTATTGCACAAAATGTGTACCACATTCTCCATAATTCTCCCCCAGAAGGAAAGACCGGAAACAGATAAAAAGAAATCCCACCAATGTTAGTTCAAGTGATGGTTTCCTGAGGAGAGAGAAGATCACTGTTTGCTAGTAAGCCAAGCAGTCAACACAAGGATGAGTCACCTGAAGACAATAGATGATCACTTCTCACAGGGTTTTAAATTTATTGGGAGGAACAAGGATCTAATATGCAGGTGGCAATGCTGACATCCCCCAAAATCTCAACCAGTTCCTCAAAATTTAATCGTAGGGAGAAGATTCTTTTTGGTAGAAAAAAAAAAAAAGGGACACTAAGATATGTTTTAAAAGGTTAACAACTTCTCAAATTGGATTTAGATATATTCCCCAAGAATTAAAAACAATTCGTTGTTTGCAAGCAACACTGCATACATGACAGAATGAACATTTAGTTTAGTGCTGCTATTCCACTTTGGCATGTCAATTCACACTCGTGCATTTTGCAGGAACATACGAGATTCCTGTCACCTCCAAAAGCAGAGAACACTGTCAGCTAAAAATATAAATGGTTGAATCTCTATAGTGCACGTAAGAAGCAAAAAAAGAAAATAAAAGAAAAGCAGTTTCCTGTCATGATGCTTTTACCCAGAGTTTCTCTTGTGCTTTTATGTTCTAGTCTCAGGAGCTATACTAGTCAGAACTCTTGAAGCCACAAAGACATAACAAAAGCTGTTTTTTAAAGCACACTTAACAATTCAATGGTTCGGAGGGATGCATTATGTAATTTCCTCAAAAAAAAAGATCATACAGCTTTACTCTGGAAGCACACAAAGCCCCTCAACCTTTTATTTATTTGTACGCCATTCATTCCAGAAGACTGAAGGCAACTAACAAGCTGAAACATCTCACCTTCCCTCTCCCCAATAAAAAATCCACCCATAAAATAAACAAATATATGTTGTAATTACACAAAAAAGAAAAATGTACAAAATATACATCTGTCAAATATTCAAATATACAATCACAGCATGCCTTCGTCCTGAGCCTGATGTGTGTATGTGTGTGTGTGGGGGGGGGGGGGGAATATCAGGACTTAAATCTTCTCCAGAAACCTAGAAGAGAAGCAGCAGGGTGGAGCTCAATGGGGGAAGGATTTTCAGAGAATTCCTCAAGCGTTCGTTTAGTGAACATTCCAAGTTATCATGGCACTAAAAAAAAGTGACTTATGACCATTTTTTACACTTACAACTGTTACAGCATCCCCATGGCCATGTGATCAAAATTCGGACCCTTGGCAACTAGCTCATGTTTATGACGGTTGCTATGTCCATGCAGAGGTCATGTGATCACCTCTGACAACCTTCTGACAAACAAAGTCAATGGGGAAGCCAGATTTACTTTACAACTGTGTTGCTAACTTAACAACTGCAAAGAAGATCCTAAAATGGGGCAAAAGTCAAGTAATAACTGTCTTGCTTAGCAACATAAATTTTGGGCTCAATTGTGGTTGTAAGTCAGGGACTACCTGTATAATGATAATTAAAATTATGGAGATTACTGATTAAAAAAAGGCCTCATCCTATGTATCTCTATTGTAGTCTTAAGTGATGGAGCACAGTTGCATGCTAGTCATCTTGACAACAATTGGGCTTTGTTTTGTTTTGTTGTGTTGTTTTTAGAACAACTGCTTAGAAAGAAGTGATTGGGTTCTAAGTGATTTGTTCTAAAAGCAAAGCAAAAGAAAAGAAAAGAAAGCTCTAATTCTCTTCAAGATGCCCAACCTTCATCTGGCCTCCATCACTTAAGACTACAACAGAAATAAGAGTACAGTTCTACATTTAGGCAAGAAAAACAAAATGCGTAGGTACAGTATAGGTGGTACCTTGCTCAATAGTAGCAACTATGAGAGGGATCTTGGAGTCCTAGTGGACAACCATTTAAATAGGAGCCAGCTGTGTGCAGCAGCTGCCAAAAAGGCCAACACAGTTCTAGGCTGCGTCAACAGAGGGATAGAATCAAGATCACGTGAAGTGTTAATACCACTTTATAATGCCTTGGTAAGGCCACACTTGGAATACGGCTTTCAGTTTTGGTCGCCACGATGTAGAAAAGATGTGGAGACTCTAGAAAGAGTGCAGAGAAAAGCAACGAAGAGGATTAGGGGACTGGAGGCTAAAACATATGAAGAATGGTTGCAGGAATTGGGTATGTCTAGTTTAATGAAAAGAAGGATTAGGGGAGATATGATAGCAATGTTCCAATATCTCAAGGGTTGCCACAAAGAAGAGGGAGTCAAGCTGTTCTTCAAGGCACCTGAGGGTAGAACAAGAAGCAATGGGTGGAAACTAATCAAGGAGAGAAGCAACTTAGAACTGAGGAGAAATTTCCTGACAGTGAGAACAATTAATTAGTGGAACAGCTTGCCTCCAGAAGTTGTGAATGCCCCAACACTGGAAGTCTTTAAGAAGATTTGGATAGCCATTTGTCTGAAATGGTATAGGGTTTCCTGCCTAGGAAGGGGGTTGGACTATAAGACGTCCAAAGTCCCTTCCAACTCTGCTATTGTATTAGAAACACATAGGATGAGGGGTTTTTTAATCCAATAATTTCCATTGTTTCTACCTAATTTAAGTTAACATAGTAAAATGGGGGTAAAGGTAATCTTCTCATGACCTTCTTCTATTCTAGAAAGAAGAGATAATAAGTAGTAGTAGAAATGTAAACAATTGGGAAAAGAATGCATGTTTTAGTTCCCATCCCCTGCCTGTTACAACCAAACATGATGTGTTTTTGTTATTTTAGTCAATTGGGACAATTAAAAAAAGAAATTAATCTTAAGGCCCATCTTTTGATGGCTTGCATTTTCTCCAGAAGAGAAAAAAAAATCTGGAGAAAATCACAAAATACAAACACCTGCAAATAGAAATAGAATTACTTTGGGAAAAGACAGAAAAGCAAATACAGTACCAATAGTAACTGCGCCTTGGATACAATCCCAAAACATCTGGAGCATCACTTGAACTCCATCGGCATTGACAAAAATCAGCACCAATCAATTGCAAAAGGCAGCTTTATGTGGAACAGCTTACATCCTGCAACACCACCTTTAGAACCATCAAATTATTTCAATATCCCAGGTTTGGAAAGGCCTCGAAAGGTGGATAAAAATGCTAAATCAAGCCTAAATAGGTGGTTGTGTGACTAACAATAAAAAAAAGATATCAAAGGACCTGTAGTCATTATTCAACCATACTGTCTTTGCACCAGATATTTGCTTAACACAATAACAATAGAGTGTAGAGGTTATGAAGGTCCTACCTTTATTGTAGCATCCTCTGAAGCAGAGACCATAACACTGAAAACTGGATGGAAAATTACTCTTGTGACTGGACTTCTGTGCCCACTTAATGCGTACTTTTCTGGAGGACGGGGAATCCATTCTTTAGGATCTCGCTTCTGACCAAGAGGCCCACCTGATGTAAATTCTTCTTTAGCTTCATTTAATTTGGATTCTAATTCCATAACCTAAGTGTCCAGAGAATCAAAAGAGAGGGAGCTAGGAAAGGGTGCACTTAAAAAAATTAAAAAACCCTCAAGCCCTATCCTTTTTCAACAGGTTTAGGAATGAGAAAATTGTGTTGTAAGATGGAAATTAACGAATGTGAGGATTTATTTTTTTCTGATATTCTTTTTTCTTTAAGCAGATGCTGCTTAAAAATCTCAGCACATTTTTCTTCATAGTAATATTCCAATTTAAGTTTCTACTTACTTTCTTTTGTAATCTTATAACTGATGTCCATTTCTTTTCCAAGAGCCCAGCATATTTCTTATCTAATTCTTCATTCTGGAAAAAAAAAAAGATCAAAGTCATTAAACATATCAAAGTTTTTTTTTTTTAGGAGCGTTTCCCCCATGCTTGGTTTTTCTTCTTCAACAAGAAAGGAAGAACAACTTCTGGCTTCATAAAAATGTGGAACTTAATAAAGTATCACTACAAATCTACTACTGCCGGTTGGAAACCCTGTAAAATAAAAGCGGTATGACTTGAGGTATCATCCTTGTTACAATGTTAAATGTCAGTCAATACCAAGTTTGCTGGGTTTTTGTGAATGATTTGTAACACTATCACCCACCAGGAGTTATGGGAATTCAGAAGTATATAACTTGAAAAGTCATTGTTAATACTATCATCATATGAACCTATATTGTGCTGATCTGTCATGCAAATATAAGATCTACTTAACTCAGCCATTTTTCCTGCAGCAGGCAATCAGAAGCCTCTCTGAAAAACTCTAAATTCTAAACTCTAGATTCTTTTCCCAGATACCATTTCTCAGGGGCAGACTGCCTGAAACATTATCTAGATGAAAATCAACACATTTCATGCAAGCAAGTCTTAATCTCATCCACACTGTAGAAAAATAAAACTGTCAACCAGTGTGCCTTAAGAATGCAGCTACTAAGAAGCTTCCATAGACAAACCTGACAAAAAGCAGGTTAGTTAAGACTATAGGCAGATTATATAAAATATGCCGAATCCATAGATACAAATGCTTACTTCAGTTGGGGTAAGCAAGCAGGAGGTGTTACGGTAGTTTAAAAACACTAACAAATTGTCTATTACCAATAAACTTTCTTGAATCTCAATCTATATTATCAGATGCATGGAGTATTTTCCTGAGAATTAGATGTGTAAGAGCGTTAGGGAGGGAGAGAAGGAAGAAAGCAATAAAAAGCAAGGTCAAATGAAAAATGAAATGTAGAAAGTACAGTCAGCAAAAATTACCCACAGATAATGGTCATTAACAGTGCACAGTCTTGAATCAATGAGCTGATTAAAATATGCATTGCAGTAAGAAAACCTGGTCTCTTGTTTATTACTGGGGAACAGTATTGAAATCTCTCAATGTTTCTAACTCGGCTGTTTTGAGATGGAAATACTTATTTTTTTTATTCCTTTAAGAATAGTAGCTATTGCTTGATTTTTAAAATAATATTTTAAATTCATTCATTCATTCTTTGCCGAATTCACCCTCTTCTGGCTTCTATTTTATTCTCTCACGAATGCCTCCCTCGTGACTGAAATAACAAATATTTACCATATTCAGATTCTCCTTTTTTACCTTTTGGGAAAAATATTTAATGAGATTGATGGATAAGGCGGCACTCGTCTCATCAAGCACTGTTTTCAATTATAGCAGCAACGAGGTTACAAGAGGACATTATCTGAATGAGATGTAGGGAAATGAAATTGGAGCCTCAAGTGAGTATTTTGGTAAGGAAAATGAAATTTGATGTTTTCACAGTCTGGGATTAACATGTATTTAAATTGCATGTAGTCTGAGAGTTGTCTAAAGATCTAGGATATTTCCAGATCACACTGGAAGGTGAATGTAATGTCTTAAAGGTTAATTTATAAGGATGGCATTCTACATTGCTTAGGCTTTTTTAAAACCTAAGGTATTTTATTATAGAAAACCAATCAATGAGGTATCTTTATAGAACAATAAGTATCTTCTAAAAAGTATATACAATGAGGCAAAAAAGTATTTAGTCAGCAACCAATTGTGCAAGTTTTTCCACTTAAAAAGATGAGAGGGGCCTGTAATTGACATCATAGGTAGACCTCAACTATGAGAGACAAAATGAAAAAAACAAATCCAGACAATCACATTGTCTGATTTAGAAAGAATTTTTTTGCAAATTATGGCGGAAAATAAGTATTTGGTCACCTACAAACAAGCAAGATTTCTGGCTCTCACAGACCTGTAACTTCTTCTTTAAGAGGCTCCTCTGTCCTCCACTCATTACCTGTATTAATGGCACCTGTTTGAACTTGTTAGCAGTATAAAAGACACCTGTCCACAACCTCAAACAGTCACACTCCAAACTCCACTATAGTGAAGACCAAAGAGCTGTCGAAGGACACCAGAAACAAAATTGTAGACCTGCACCAGGCTGGGAAGACTGAATCTGCAATAGGCAAGCAGCTTGATGTGAAGAAATCAACTGTGGGAGCAACAATTAGAAAACAGAAGACATACAAGACCACTGATAATCTCCCTCGATCTGGGGCTCCATGCAAGATCTCACCCCGTGGGGTCAAAATGATCACAAGAACGGTGAGCAAAAATCCCAGAACCACACGGGGAGACTTAGTGAATGACCTGCAGAAAACTGGGACCAAGGTAACAAAGGCTACCATCAGTAACACACTACGTCGCCAGGGACTCAGATCCTGCAGTGCCAGATGTGTCCCCCTGCTAAACCAGTACATGTCCGGGCCCGTCTGAAGTTTGCTAGAGAGCATTTAGATGATCCAGAAGAGGATTGGGAGAATGTCATATGGTCAGATGAAACCAAAGTAGAACTGTTTGGTAGAAACACAACTCGTCGTGTTTGGAGGAGAGAGAATGCTGAGTTGCATCCAAAGATCACCATACCCACTGGGAAGCACAGGGGTAGCAACATCATGCTTTGGGGCTGTTTCTCTGCAAAGGGACCAGGACAACTGATCCATGTACAGGAAAGAATGAATGGGGCCATGTATCGTGAGATTTTGAGTGCAAACCTCCTTCCATCAGCAAGGGCATTGAAGATAAAACGTGGCTGGGACTTTCAGAAGGACAATGATCCCAAACACACCGCCCGGGAAATGAAGGAGTGGCTTCATAAGAAGCATTTCAAGGTCCTGGAGTGGCCTAGCCAGTCTCCAGATCTCAACCCCATAGAAAACCTTTGAAGGGAGTTGAAAGTCCATGTTGCCCAGCGACAGCTCCAAAACATCACTGCTCTAGAGGAGATCTGCATGGAGGAATGGGCCAACATACCAGCAACAGTGTGTGCCAACCTTGTGAAGACTTACAGAAAAAGTTTGACCTCTGTCATTGCCAACAAAGGATATATAACGAAGTATTGAGATGAACTTTTGATATTGACCAAATACTTATTTTCCACCATAATTTGCAAAAAAATTCTTTCCAAATCACACAATGTGATCATCTGGATTTGTTTTCTCTTTTTGTCTCTCATAGTTGAGTTCTACCTATGATGTCACTTACAGGCCTCTCTCATCTTTTTAAGTGGGAGAACTTGCACAATTAGTGGCTGACTAAATACTTTTTTTGCCTCACTATATAAGTATACAATATTAAATACAAAACATTAAGATAAACTTGTATTAGAAAACGGATTTCACAGAATATGAATTGAAAGCATATAGGATGAACTTTAAAAGAATAAAAAAGATTAAATAAAAAGAAAAGCTGAAGTTACTGTGTTTCTCCAAAAATAAGACAGGGTCTTATTTTCTTTTCACCCCTGAAATAAGGGCTTGGCCTTATTTCAGAGGGGGAGGGGGCTTATTATTTTGGGGGTGCAGGAGGCAGCGAGTGTGGTCACCTCATGGCTGCTGCGTTGTGCTGCTCCAACAGCATAACATAGCCGCTAGTCAGTTGTTCGCTCGAGGCTGTGCCCACGTCCTTCCGTCCCTGTGCCAGGCTCTTCAGGAACCCGCTTGCAAGAGAGCAACCGCCTGTTACTTCTTGCCACATGGTGCCCACCTAGTGGACAACCCCTCTCTCCAGCCGGGCAGAGCACCACTCACTGACCGAGCGGTATCACAAAGACACCAAACCGCGCGAGTGCCTGTCTCTCTCCCCGCTCGCGCGCCTCCCAGTCCTCAACTTGTCAATGTGGGCGAAGCCAGTGAGCACCAGGTCCTTGAGGAGCTCACAGCTGATGCTATCGGCACCCACCATCAGTACCAGCTCTTCCTGCAGGGACAGGGCTGCCGCCGCCGCCACCACCCCAGCATTGAGGATGGCTTCCTCTGCGGCTTCCAAACGTCGTCTGGAAGCAAAGAAGAGACCACTTGGGCCAGCTGCCTACTGTCGAATCTTCTGAGAGCCGGGGCAGAGAGTCCTCCGGCAGTGGCCACTCTGGGAGTGCGCTTCCCACTCTATGTTTCTGCCTCGGCTGCCAGAAGACTCGGCAGCAGGCGGCTGGCCCAGCTGGGGTTTGGAAGCCCCAGAGGAAGCCATCCTCAGTGCTGGGATGGTGGAGGCGACAGCCCTGGCCCTGCAGGGAGAGCTGATTCAGGCTGTGGCTTCCGCAAAGGGTGCTGGTGGTGGGCACCAGTGGCACCGGGTGTGAGCTCAAGGACCTGGTGCTCACCAGCTTCACCCACATTGACGAGATGAGGTCTGGGAGGCATGCAAGCAGGGGGGGACAGGTGCTCATGCGGCTTGGCGCCTTTGGGGTACCACTTAGTTGGTTAGTGGTGCTCTGCCCAGCCAGAGGGGTGGGGGTTGTCCACTGGGCTTATTTGGGGGGGGGGGAATTTAGGCCCATCCCAAAAATCAGGCATGGCCTTATTTTTGGGACGTGGCATATTTTCAGGGAAACACAGAATTTATCATTTATTTATTTATAAAGCTATGTTTTCTGCCATGACTGATACTGCAATTTCTTCAATTTATAATCTTCCAAAAAGGCCCAAGAGGCAGAGATGAAATGGGAAGCAGAGAACTGACTATAAGGCCTTCACATTCCACAAGTAAAAATAACATTAATGGAAAGATGGCCTGGTTCTATTGACATAAATTGTTCAGAAAAGAACCTGAAACTGTTTATCTTTATTAATAAAGTCAGAAAACAGAACTTATAAATAATTAGGAAATTTAGATCTGCACACACCCATTTTCTTTGCATCTTTACAAGTTGTTTTTGAAAAAAGAAAAAACAGGTTTGATATTCCAGCAAATCAAACGATGTTCAAGAATATTCTCTATGAGAATCTTATACTTATGCCATTCTAAAATTAATGACTAGTCTATTGTAGATGCCACTAATGTGCAACTATTAAACTAATCCAACTGTCCAATTTGAGGAATGATCCAAACCATTGAGGAAACTATTTTACATTCAAATCTTTAAACAAAAAAACAACAGAAAAATCATCTTTTAACTTTCATTGTTAAGGATAAAACATTTTATTTGTTTTTATTTATTATTACAGCTACATGCTGCTTATTTAATTGATTACAGCAACTTTGATTTCCAAACATGTTGTTAATATAGACCTAACTATCCATATTGAATGAAGTCCTGTGAAGATGTGGGCTGGATTATAAATTTCTTTCGAATGTAAAGTGGTGGAAAGCAGACAAAGATGTGTTAAATAATCACATATTAGTACAGAAATTAATAGACAGCTTAGTTGGTATTGTTTTGCATTTTAAACAAAGACTTTGAAGGACAAACTGGTGATTATAACTATTTATAATCTTTCCATTTAAAAAAAACCAAAAATGAAGATACAGAGAACTGACAAATGAGATATGCTGTTTTCTCCTGAAAATAGCAATAAAAGGGAATTTTAAAGAATACTGGGAATTGTATTGAAATGCCCCAGATAAATCTATACCTTAATCCAGCTCCAATATTATGGGATTTTGCAGTAGAGTTGATTGGGGGGAGGGAAAGTGTTGAACTAGACAAAGGTAGCCCGTTATATTATACTGGAAGTAGCTAAACATTTTTCCTTATTTTTGTCTAGTATCTGAAACAAGGGGATATGAGAATGTTTGAATATGGCAATGCAAATATCTTTGATCATTCCTGTTTTAGGCACTGCCTAAAACACCTATTTGGTCATGTTTCTTTCCTATTCTGTAACTCTGTCTAGTTAGTTTAATGGTTTATTTTTATCCTATAGCAGTTTTCATATTATTCTTGCAATTTGCTTCATTGTTTAATTAAATGAAAACTGCTATACAGATATTTTAAATGCTCATACCTATTCTGCTTCAAGGTGAGGAATATTATTTCAACAAAGACTGCCCAGAATCTACCAACAGGTAGCTATAACTTTCAAAATCTGGTTAAATTCATCATTAATGCTAAGAGTAACATTAAGACTATAGGACATAATACTATACGGGGGGGGGGGGGGGGGATGGCTGCTCTTTAGAAGGCCAGATCCTGAAGATGAAACTCAAATACTTTGGCCACCTAATAAGAAGGAAGGACTCATTGGAGAAGAGCTTATTGCTGGGAAAGATTGAGGGCAAAAGAAGAAGGGGACGACAGAGAATGGGGTGGCTGGATGGAGTCACTGAAGCAGTCAGTATGAGCCTAAATGGACTCCAGAGGATGGTAGAGGACAGGAAGGCCTGGAGGAATGTTATTCATGGGGTCGCAATGGGTTGAACACGACTTCACAACTAACAACAAGGGGGGGGGGGAGGACTGCTGAAACTATATGACACTGATAAGAGACTGTGGGAAGAATTTGTCCCAGCTGGAATATGAGAAATATACTCACCACATCAAGCTCTGCCTCCTTTTTAAAAACAGAGTATGCCTCTTCATAGCCGTTAGAACGAAGATAATCTGCTATCGCTCGATTTCTAAAGAGAGAGATTTGGTTCACAGATTAATATCACAGGAATTTTGAATAGTGCCCAACTTATGTTATCTCCACTACCTGCTCTACCAAAATCAACATGGAGACAAAACTGTCCCCTTTTGTTTGAAAGGGAAATTATGAGTCATTGCGATCCGTGTGTATATCTGTCATAGTTCTGTGCAACATAAAACTTACCTTACAGTATATTTATTAGTAGTTACACTAGTTATTTTGCTAGAGAAGAAAGGAAATTAGTCTTTGCCTGGACTTATTAGAGGTTTCTGACATAACTGTTTCTTCTGTCACCCTAGACTGTTTTACAGAGTTAGGAGTGTTGGATACATGTCTAAATTCTATGCCCATGATGGAGAACCTATGGCATGCGTGCCACAGGTACCACGCAGCATCCCCTCTGTATGCACACAAGCTGTCACACCAGTTCAGCTCTGCTGCACCTGCACGTGTGCCTCCCACTGGCCAGCTGGTCACTGGGTCTCTGCTGCGCATGAAGACAGCAGTGTGGGGGGCCGTGTGTGCATGTGCAGGGTGTGTGTGCATGGAGGTATGTGTGCATGCCCGCGGCCACACACACATTGCATTTTGGGGGTTTGTGCATGCATTGGATTTTGGGGGTTTGGGGCATGCCTGCGCTTTGGGCACTTGGTCCGCAAAAGATTAATCATAATTGTTCTATGCAGTGGAGGGAAGAATTGTGGACTTCCAACTACCGTATTTTTTTGGATTATAAGACGCACCTGACTATAAGACATACCTAAATTTAGAAGAGGAAAAAAAAAAAGGTTCTCATGTGTCTCACTTTCAGCCCGTTTTTGAGGTGGGGGGGGTGTGGTTAAAAAAAAAACAGGCCAACAAAAGCCTCAAAAACAGACTTTACAAAGCCTCGAAAATGGGCCAAAAAAGCCTCGAAAACAGGCCAAAAAAAGATCTGAAAACAAACGTGCAGAGGCAAAAAAAAAAAAAAAAAATGGCCGGTAGGTGTGCGCAGCTTTGGCAATATTTGGTCTATAAGACATACAGACATTTTCACCCCCTTTTGAGAGACAAAAAGATGCGTCTTACAGTCTGGAAAATACAGTAATTTTAACATCCACCCAAAATGACCTTGTAGGGGAGATGGGTGGCATTAAAAACGTAATAAACAGAATCAAAAATAAATCTACATGTAAGTAATTGTAAGGGGGTGGCAGAGCACCTGGCGTTAACACTGCATGTGTCAAGAACATTCAGTTACACATCTTTTCTTTCTTAAACCCCACCGTGGAAAATGGAAATCCTGAATTAATTCCTGGAATTAAAAATGGGCTGGGTGAAAGCCATTAATGTAAAACTTAAATCAGGTTTTGAAAGAATGATGGTACAGATAGCCCTCATTTTACGACCACAACAGGGTCCAACATTTATCCTGCTATGCAAGGTGTTAAGTGAATTTTGCCCCCATTTTACCACCTTTCTTGCTACAGTGATTAAGTGAATCACTGCAATTGTTAAGTGAGTAACACAGTTGTTAAGCGAATCTGGCTTTCCCATTGACTTTTGTCAGAAGGTTGGAAAAGGTGATGATCACATGATCCTGGGACACCCCATAAATATGAATCAGTTGCCAAGTGTCTGAATGTAAATCATGTGACCATGGGGAAGCTGCAACGTTAAGTGTGGCAAACGGGTCGGAAGTCACCCTTTTCAGTGCTGTTGTTACTTTGAATGGTCACTAAACAAATTGTTGTTAAGTTGAGGACTACCTGTTGAAGGGGAGATTTCTAATTGAAGTAGCTCATTAATGAGACACAGAGGTCAGGATCTTCCTTGAGCTAGCAGATTCAGATCTAAGAATCTCCCCTGTATTCCCAAATAGCAGCTCTGGCACTGCACTTTTTCCTTGATAACTGAGATTAGTCTCAGAGACCTCCCCATCTAATCCTTCTCTTACATCAGTTTGCTGCAGTACACACAACTGATTGAAAGTCTGAGCTGGTCCAAAATATCAATGTTGCAATTTTGTCTTATTCCAGCTGCAAATATTAGGCAACATCAGATCTAAGAGATCTGTCTATATCCAGGCTCAGCGTAGTGCTGGTCCTGATTCTGAAGCCCTATCTAAGCCTGTTTGCAAAGATAACTTTTCCATTCACATGTACTAGAATTATCCATGCACTATCGACAGAGCCTGATATACAATTGGATCATTATGATTTTAAAAGCTGCTAATTTTTTTCGCAATTGGGATTACTTTATTATTTTCCTGCCGAGAACTCATACAGAAGTGTAATCCAATTTTGGTTAAATGTTTTTTTTTTAATCAAAGTAATATAAATACAATTTTGGTCCCTTCTGGGTTCCCCCCACTCTAAGGAAGCATAAAATAAATGCAACTATTATTCCAATCAATCATGTAAGGGATGCAGATTGCTATTCTGTAGTCTAAACAAAAAGCTTTTTCTGTTCCAAAAGATTTGCTGGTAAAAAGCTGGTAAAAGCAGGTTGAAGTAATAAGGACAAAAGACACCAAATTTCAAAAAGGGCTATGATGGCTGGCAGGCTGTTACCAAAATGAAATGGCATTACTTGGTTTATTGAACCAGGACAGCAACCTGATCAGCAATTAATTGACCATCAACTAACCCTTTGATTACTACTGAGAGACCATCAACAGCAATAGCACTTAAGACTTCTATATGGCTTCCCAGGGTTTTACAGCCCTCTCTAAGTGGTTCACAGAGTCAGCCTATTGTCCCCAACAATTTGAGTCCACATTTTATCGACCTTGGAAGGATGGAAGGCTGAGTCATCAAGCTAGCAGAATGGTTTTCTTCATTGTATACGGCAATATTTTTGCCAAGAAATAACATCCTTGTTGAACAAAACTGCCTTGGTAAATCCAGAACTTGTTTAAAAGCTCTTTTTACACACACACACACACCTACTGAATATGTCATCTTGGAACAAGCAAATTAACTCTGCATAAATCCTGGTTTCATGTTCAACCTAAAATGGCAAGAACAGTCTATTCAACTTTAAACAGCTTCGAACCCAAGGTCAGATATTACAGAATAACAGAGTTGGAAGGGACTTTAGAGGTCCTCTAGTCCAAACCCTTGCCTAGGCAGGAAACCCTACACCACCTTCACACAAATGGTTGTCCAATCTCTTCTAAAAAACTTCCAGTGTTGGAACATTCACAATTTCTGGAGTCAAGTTGTTCCATTGATTAATTGTTCTAACTGTCAGGAAATTTCTCCTAAGTTCTAAGTTGCTTCTCTCCTTGATTAGTTTCCACCCATTTCTTCTTGTTCTACTCTCAGGTGCTTTGGAGAATAGCTTGACTCCTTCTTTGTGGCATTCCCTCAGATATTGGAAGACTGCTATCATGTCTCCCCTAGTCCTTCTTTTCATTAAACTAGACATACCCAGTTCCAGCAACCATTCTCATATGTTTTAGTCTCTAGTCCCCTAATCATCTTTGCTGCTCTCCTCTGCACTCTTTCTAGAGTCTCAACATCCTTTTTATATTGTGGTGACCAAAACTGAATGCAGTATTCCAAGTGTGGCCTTACCAAGGCATTATAAAGTGGTATTAACACTTCATGTGATCTTGATTCTATCCCTCTGTTTATGCAGCCTAGAATTGTGTTAGTTTTGGCAGCTGCTGCACAGGTCTTCAGAGACAACATTCCTAAAACCCTCCATTAAGATTGGTTGAGGATGCTATGCCTCTGAAACTACCAGTGAATTCAGTCTATAAGCGTTGGACGTTGTATAAGTAGCATGCCAATTATGGAAGTCAATGAGCATGTTCTGCTATATTTAAGTAGCTGGAAGACTGTCACATGCCTTCTCAGTAGTACTGTCCTGTTTAAAAAGTCTTTCTACTAAATCATTTGACCTGGCAGCTCCTTTGTGGTGCTCTTGGTAGCAGACCAAGAAAGTTTCTCTTTTTTTAAGCCACTTCAGGGATAGAATTGTGACAATATGTAAACAGCATGTAATACCATGTTTGGTTATAATCCTTACCACCTCCTGATGTGTTGGCTAAGGATCAAGGTGACTAGGCATTGTAAGAGTCGTAGTCCTCTATATCTGCACTATATTAGATAGGAGAAACCAATGCATACCTACAGGTAGTCCTCAACTTACAGCAGTTCATTAAGTGACCATTCAAAGTTACATCATCACTGAAAAAAGTGATCTGTTGTTTTTTTTACACTTATAACCCATGGTTATGTGAATTACATTTGAATGCTTGATAACTGACTCACATTTATGACGGTTCATAAAACAGAGCTATCCACTCTCAAACACTGTCATGCTAAAAAATACTTTTAGAACTTTCGTCAGCTCTTCATCAAAAAGATGATTAAGATATGGTTGGTGTAATGTGATGAATTAACTGTGACATTGAAATACCACTGAGGTGGCATTGCAACACTATGCAATAGTCAGCACCACTTCTTGGACCCTTCCCCAGCCATTCGTCATGTTGGCAGAGGCTGCTTGGTGGTGGAAGCCCAATGGGCCCTGAAGACACCCTAAAGCAGTGATGGCGAGCCTTTTCAAGACCAAGTGCCATAAAGGCAGCGTATGCACTTGTCTGGGACACGACCCGGAAAAGCAGCTGCCCAGGGGACAAGTGCATGCGGAAAAACAAACTTCTGGTCTCTGGCATGCGCGTGCGCATCAGCCAGCAAGTCTTCCAGTTACTGGTGCGCATGAGCACATGCCGATCAGCTGGCTGGCACACATGCTCACACCAGAAAACCAGTTCTTCCAGTTTCTGGCACATGGACGAAGGCCAGCTGATCATTGTGCACGCACAGACGCTAGAAACCCTGAAAGAGGAACGGGCGACGCCGCATGTGCTGGGTGACATGGCTCTGCATGTGCCATAGGTTTGCCATCATGGCCCTAAAGACATAAAATAGGGGAAGGCTGAGTTTCTGATCCTGTTCCCATGACATGATCAACCTCATCCATGTGCCAAGTTAATGTGAAGTGGATGAGGAAAAGAAAAAGGATCCTGAATAAATTCATGCTACATGGTTTTAGACCAATGCTCCTGAAGTACAGAAGTGCTGTAGCCACAATGTTCTCCCTTCTTCATTAAAAAAAAACAGGCGCTCCACCTTTCCAGCTACAATCAAGGTCAATCGAGATGGCTTACAATAAAAGAATCATAAAGTCTGCAGGTGAACACAGCATTGACAAATAATAACACAGCAGTACGCATATGACACCATTCAGAACAGGAGTTGAGAAAAGTGAAACACTGCATTACTAAAATGCACACATTCTCGGAAATGCTGCAGAAGCGAATTCTGTAATATTATTTCTAGCACAGAAGATGCCTCACTCAGTCAACATTATTTTCTTCTATCAATAGATGACAGAAGGCTTAAAGCTTACTTTAATGAGCAGGTGGCCTTGGATGGAACTTACCAATACATTCAACAAGACTGCGTGGAGAGATTGTTCTGCATTGTTGGTTCAATCACAGCACCAAACGGGATAGTGTGTTCCCTCTGGATCCATAACTAAAGCTATGAGTCAGCCATAGCCACTTGAAGGCTCAGACAGCTGCTTCATCATGTACCCAGAGACCTTGGGAGGACCTTAAGCAGCTACTTCAAAAGCCACTTCCAGAGTAACATTTAACTCGGTTACAAAATGAACTTATTTATAAGGCATAGTAAAACATACACAATGGAATCACAGCCCGTGTGTGTGTTTGTGTGTGTGTATGTGTATAAATCAATTAAATGAACATGCTGTACAAGCTATTCTCAAAAATATATGAAATAATCTTGATCTTCTGCTATGAACTTTATATAGATACTGTGAATATGCTGTGTTTCTTCCATTAATTTTGATGAGGAAGGAAGCCAGTCATTATACCTTTTCTCCAAATATTTATGTCTTCAAGTGATTCCTTTATTTTGCTCAAGTTTTTGCTCCATTTCTTTTCTGGAATTGAAGTATATCAGACTAACTCAGTTTAATTCTGGGTGAATATGTTCTGTATCCAGCCAACTAATAAAACATGGGTTAAAAAAAGAGCTAACAACGAATGTGTGTGAACAATGCCCATAACTGGGTATTGTAGCAAATTAAAACCTTACAGTAATTTGCAAAATGTGTGATTATCTCACATGTATTATGAATAACCCCCTCTTATCTTACTATGGTTCAAATTTCCTCAAGCTTTCGGATGGAAGCATAAGGCAGCTTGAAATCCTCCAACTTTATGAGCATGAATTCCCAGAATTCTTGAGATATAATAAACATGATCTTTATTAAGAATTCTGGAAGCTGCAGTTTGCACATCTAGAAGAGTCCAGGTTTGGGTAGATTTAAAACATGCTGCTCCCCTTCTCTGCCAACTTATGTCTAGTAGTCACTTTCCCATATGAAAGGAGAAATTAGAATTTGGGAGCAATCTGATGTGCTTTGTTCCTTACGAATTTCCACCATCTTTTCTTTAGCAATTGTGTTACTTTGTGTTTAGCAGTAGGTGTTAATTCAACAACATAAAACTTGACCGCAGGCAGCAGCTGATTTAAGACAAAGTCAACATTAAAAATTTGATACCCTCAAGTACTCACAGCTCATCTCGTTGCCTCTGTGACAGCACCATTGTGGCTGTGATGTCTGGTTAACGTGATCCAGCTGTCTCCTCTGCGTCAAGCTCCTTTGAAATTCTGTGATACACAATTCAGTCTGCCACAAAGTGGCTTCAACCCAAAAGACAAGGTGTTGCCACAGGTAAACACTAGCAAATAGGCAGGATGCATTCAACAATGAAGAGTCATTCCATCTAGAAAACAAAAAGAAAAACAATAGTATTTTGTAGACTGTGTCAGTAATATAGTTTTTTTTTTTCCAATTGAAGGGTGTTTGCAGCATAAAATATGCAGACATTTTAAGTGACATATAATTTTAGCTTAAAGAGTACCACCTTCCAAAAAGGTTTCTCCTAAACTTCCACCGGTAGGTAATTTTTAATGTGTCAGAAGAAAAAATATTTTATACAAAAGAATAATTGCATAACTACTTTCTTGTATTCTTAATTTATTTAAATTCTTAATTTAAATATAAATTAAAGCAAACTTGGTTTGTTCTGCCTCTCCTATATTTTACAAACATCCCCAATACCTTAAAAATTTGGCTACACAAATTAGAAAACATCAATGTTTGTCATTTGTTCGATCGCTTGCTTGTCCTAAGATAAAATGCCCATTAAACTCATATTATACTCTGGGAAGAGTAGGGGGTCCCTCAAATTTATAATTCAAAGATGGGGAGAGGAAAAGAATGATACAGTATAGGATTCCACAAAATGAACTAGAATAAATATTGTGCTTTATACTAAATCACATTAGTTGTTTCTTGCTTATGCACTTGGCAATAATTTGAATCTTCCGGGAGGTGGGAAATAGTATTTGGAGAAGTAAACTCACTTATGATTTCTAAAATTCCTCTCTAATTTCTTAGTGGACAGTTTTTCCTTTGTGATAATGAATTTTTGGAATTACATAAGCATCGTCTCTAAACATTTTAATGCAAATAACAAAAGTAAAAAAATCTAAAAGTACAGGTAGTCCTTGACTTGAGACCAAAATTTCTGTTGTTGAGACATTTATTAAGTGAATTTAGCCCCATTTTATGACCTTTCTTACCACAGTTAAGTGAATTGCTGCAGTTGTTGAATTAGTGACACTGTTGTTAAGTAAATCTGACTTCCCCATTGACTTTGCTTGTCAGAAGGTCACAAAAGGGGATCACATGACCCTGGGATACTGCAACCATCATATGAATCAGTTGCCAAGAATCTGAATTTTGATCATGTGACCATAGAGGTGCTACAACAGTCGTGTGAAAAGTGATCATGAGTCTCTTTTTTTCAGTGCTGTTGTAAACAGTCACTAAATGAATTGTTGCAAGTCAAGGACTACTTGTACCTTAATCTAAAGAAAATAGTCATGGTTATTCCAAGCTTCATTACAGGGGAATTATTTTAGCCAGGGCAACTTGGAGCTATGTTGTTATTGCTACAAGCTTAAGAATTTATTAATAGTTTTTCAAAACCTGTGCCTAAGAATAAATCCATAATGTCAATTAATAAAAGTTTCTCCAATTAATAATACTTTCTTGAGTGCTTCATAGAATAATCCTGTCATATTTCAGATGAGTGTAAACACAAACTAATTCTGAGAGCAACGGAATGCTTACCAGAAGAATGAAAATATATTTAATGGAAAGTACAAGCATTAGCTAATTTTCAGCAAATCATGTCACATACATGTAACATTTCAGAGGTTTAACTTAAACCAATTGCCTCTATGCTGCCCTACCACAAACTATGACATGGCCATCTCCCAATATTGTTGACTTCAAATTCTCAATATATTCAACAATGATTGCAGAATCTGGGATTGCTAAAAACTGCCATTCAATTATATCTAGAGGACCAAAGGTTCCTCACATCTATATGTTACCATTGAATACCGAGAATTTTCTGTGACCCGTTCATCAACATACAGGGGAATTGCAGAGATTAGATGTAATCAACATTTACTTCTCTCCCAAATGTCTAAACATATACACCTGACATTAATTTTGAAACCTTAATGGAATTTTACATATCAAAGTCATCTTACAGCATTACGCTGAATGTTCTAAGAAGAAAAAGAGATAATGAACTATGTGTTTATATATGCTAGTATATACTGTAAATATGCTAGAGGCTAATTAGTCTAAGCTTTCCTCTTGCATAATTATCAAACCTGTTTAATTTTATGATTCTCTGTCTGCTCAAGAAGTCTTTCTAATCAATGTAACCTCTTCATCTTTCCAATTGTCCACTTTTACCATTGGAAGGCTTCAATAAAATAATCTTTATGACAAATATGTCAAATAACTTTAAAACCTTGTAATTCTCATGTGTAAGAAATATATTAAAATTCCTAATCATCAAAAATTAACATAGACTCCTATGGCTTTGACAATGAATTAAAATGCTCAGCTACAACCTTAATTCTCAGTCTGTGTCCTATGACAGGAAATCAACTTATTGCCAAGTAAAAATAGTTATGTACTATTATGTACTTTCTCAAATAGCAAAAATGTATATTTTACACAAACTGAAAACACAATGTAAGATCAATTTAACAGATCTTGATGCAACAAACTTGTCCAGCACTTGACTAAAGTTTCTTTGCATAATTATACTATTTCATAATTCAAGTTTATTTGCAGGAGATCATCATTATGCAGATGACATCCTCACAGGAAAGATGCAAGGGGTCATTTAGGCAAATAAACTCCAATCCCTACTTCATCCAAATAAAAGCATCTATGATTGATGGCTGCCCCCAATTTATGTCTCAGCGCTTCTAGTAAAAGGAATTTACTATCTTTCTGAGTCCCGGATTCCCGTTAAGACATTCTTCCACAACAAAAATATTCTCAATGTTTAACTAGACTGTATCTTCCTGTAACACTTTTGTGTCCTATCCACTGAAACGCTATAGGTTAGCTCTTGAAATTTTCCATCCAACTATCTGAAGTATGCTATTACTGTATTTTTCGGAGTATAAGACACACCTTTCCCCCCCCAAAAGAGGGTGAAAGTTTGGGTGCGTCTTATACACTGAATGTAGCCCCACCCACCCATCAGTCCCAACGATTTGGCTTCTGCCTCCCAGCATTTTACCTCCTTGCAACAAACGGGGAAAATGGGGCTCGGAGCGGCTGCAATAGGCTATCCCTGGCTGCAATCCCTGCAGCCTGAAACAGCTGAGGATTGGGAGGCCCCTGGTGAAATTGAAAGTGAAACTTGCTGTTTGCTCCAGGAGGCGAATTGCTGGGAGGAAGAGGCAGATTATTTTTTTCTTGTGCTAATCAGGCTGTTTGCTGCAAGGAAGTCAATAACTATAAATGCCTACAGCGATGGCGAACCTTTTTTGGCTCGCGTGCCATAAATGGGGGGAGCGCAGTGGGGGATCGTGTGCAGGCGTGCTGCACCCATAATGCAATGTGCAACCCCCCCCAGTGCCCATGCATGCACTACAGGCGCGACCCCCCCATTTTTTGCATGCTTTTTTCGCCCTCCCCAGGCTCCAGAGGCTTTGTAGGAGCCTGGCGAGGGTGAAAACAGCCTCCCCCGCCCCCCGGAAGCCCTCCAGAGGCTTCAGGGACCTTCAGGAGGCTTCCCTGAAGCCTCCGGAGCAGTCAAAACGACCTTCCGAGCAAACCAGAAGTCACTTCCGCTTTGCTCGGAGGGGCGTTTTGAGCACTCCGGAGGCTTCAGGGACCTTTAGGAGGCTTCCCTGAAGCCTTCGGAGCAGTCAAAACAACCCTCCAAGCAAACCGGAAGTCTGTTCCTCAACTTACGGTTTGCCCGCAGGGCTGGTTTTTTGCGCTCCAGAGGCTTCAGGGAAGCTCATGAAGCCTCCGGAGGGCCTCCGGGGGGCGGGGGAGGCTCTTTTCGCCTTCCCCAGGCTCCTATAAAGCCTCTGGAGCCTGGGGAGGGCGAAAAATGGCTTTAAAAAAGGGTGAACCTGCGCGCTGGCCAGCTGACAGGGCAGCGTGCCATAGGTTCGCCATCATTACTACAGAATGTTCAAATTATTAGACTTATTTTTTTAAAGACTGCTTTATTATTGTTCTAGACAGCTTAACAAAATGAAGCTTTTTAAAATAAATGCTTGATCTGAAAAGGCCCAATGCTATTGTATCTTCTTTTAAATAGCAGAGAACAACTATACTTCCAGAAAACACCTCAATTTTAACAGCATCTGTACAAGTATAGTCTGAAATGTAACACTTCAAACAGTGTATATTGTCTGTACTGTTTGCTATTTGTTGCAAGGAAGCAAGCTGCTGGGAGGTAGATATTTTCGCCTTATTTTCCTCCCCAAAATCTAGGTTCGTCTTGTACTTCGGAGTGTCTTCTACTTCAGAGCGTCTTATACCCTGAAAAATACGATATATAGATATGTCCACCTTCAACATGAAAAAAAAAAATGATGCTCCTTCCAATAATTACACTGATGCTCTATAAATTCCTTAAAAACAATTCAGAATTCTTCTTTAGAATCTTCTCAGGTACCAACATCAAGCTGAGTAGTCCACTGTGGGTTCTGTGCAGCTCTGTGAGCTTGGTGGTGGTGGTGTTTTGCAGACATTTCATTACCAAACAAGGTAACATCATCAGTCCTAATCCCCATAGCCTTCTTTCAGCTCCTTAAAGATATCATCATCTTCCAGTTATCTCTTGAATTCCCAATGATAACGCAGACAAATTCTTCAATGACCAGGATGCAGTTCATCGGACTCTGAACATTTAAACTCATTCAAAATAAATAGATATTCTGTGTTTCTTCTGATAACAATATTTACTGGATTTTTCGGATTATAAAATGCTCCGGAGTATAAGATGCACTTAGCTTTTGGGGAGGAAAACAAGAAAAAAAAATCTGTGTCTGCCTCCCAGCATCCATCTGGTATTCATCTGGCCCGTTCACTGCCACCCGTTCACCATCGCCGCCGCCACTGCCCATTCGTCACCACCACAGCCCGTTCTAGAACAGCTGATCGGCGCTGCACCAACCCCCCTCTCCCCCACCACAATATTCACTGTTTAAGATGCACAGACATTTCCACCCACTTTTGGGGGGGAAGGGGGGGGAATGTGTCTTATACTCTGAAAAATACAATAATTCTACCATTTCACCCTGTTCTTTACAACTGCTGTATTGCAATCTTAAGAGTCATCCCACCAGACCTCAAGTATATTGATTACATTATATTTGCCTTCTTGCACTAAGAGTTCAGCTCACCTGATTTCTCACACTGACCACAGCCATGTCGGCAGCAAAGGCCATGAACTTTATGAGCCTATGTTCTTTTGGATTTTTCACTGAGTAGTTTAATAGGCTCCATTTCATCAACATTTCTACTTCTTTTAATAGTGTGCAAGTCTCTGAGATCTTCCCTTTAGGGTTTTCATCTACAATCTCAGCAGGATTCAGCCCTCCTCAAGCTACTTCGTCCAAAATACATTTTTATTAGTATGCCAAGAGCCCACCTTCCTGGTAAAAGAACCCTAGAAACCAATTGTTCCCAATATTTTTTTAAAAAAATTATTTACATGGAATCCACAATTTACAGCAGTTCATTTAGTGACCATTCAAAGTTACAATGGCATTGAAAAGTGACTTATGACCATTTTTTACACTTATGATCCCTGCAGCATTCCCATGGTCTTATGATTTGCCTTGACAACGGATTCATATTTGCCCAGTTGATCCCGGAAGTCATGTGATCCCCTTTTGTGATCTTCTGACAAGCAAAGTTAATAAGGAGGCCAGATTCACTTAACAACCATAATACTAATTTAACGACTGCAGCAATTCACTTAACAAATGGGGCAAGAAAAGTCATAAAAAGGGGCAAAATTCACTTATCAAGTTTCTCACTTAACAACATAAATTCTGGGCTCAATTGTGGTTGCAAGTCAAAGACTACCTTTATTTTCTTTTTTTCTTCCCATTTCCAGTTCTATTATGGAGTGGAAGGGCAGATTAAACATCCCACGAAGACCCCAGCACCACCTTTTTATGTTTGGATACAAGGATAGCTGGTCTTTACAATAATTTCATGTGGGCCAACCAAATTGGCCATCAGGGCACTTAATATATCTCAGAAAGTAATCTGTTACACCTTGATCCATGATCCTGGCAAACATCTTATTTTACAAAGTGAATGGATCTGGTTAGCATGCTTATTTACATTCCTCATTATATTGGTTTGCCCTCCTTTTCTTTTTTGTATAGTATACATCTATTCTCTCTATTCATGATTGTGAATGTTGTTAAGTTTTTATACCACTCTAAAGTCTTAGAGGAATGATAATATATTTGATTAACATTAATTGATAAAAACCCAATTTCAGATTAGTTGTTAAGTATTTTGCAATATTCTCTAATGCATTTTCTGCCAATCACCTGTAGCATTTGATCAACAAAGAAATGGCTTTTAAAAATCTAAACATCCCTCTTTACTACAAAAAGGTTGTGTAATCAAATTTATTTTTTTAAAAAAAATATGTTTAAATGCCACTCATTGTAATTCCATTAACATACTACTTGGTGAATAGTAAAAAAAAAAAAGTTCAAAAGCATCCTACAACTATTTTATCAAAAACAGCAAATTAAATTTGACATATCTAAGCATGTAATGTTAATAACAACCCTGCTCTGATAAGCCATGCCTCATTTGCTTTAAAACTAGGCAATTACTAGTTTTAGTAGTGGTGAGTCACTTGTGTGATGGGCAAGCTATTTGATAAATACATACATATTATAACTCTTGAATGATCTAAAAGTTATTTCATACTTCATTTCCCTCTTCTGATCTTTTATTAGCAGGCAAGAAAGTAAAACAAAGGAACCAGTGCGGGCTGTCGTCCCAGCTCAGCTCTCCATGGCGTTTCTTTTGTGAGCTTCTGTTTCCCTGCAAATGATGAAACAGAAGCTCATGAAAGAAGATCTTACCTCTTGCCGTGCTGCTGGTGTTGGGATGCCCCGCCTCCGCCAGCCAGCTGATCTTTGGGTCTCTGCTGTGCCTGTGCACATTTCTGCACGCATGCCCAACCTTTCAGTTTGGGCATGTGTGCGCAGTTTAGGCACCCGTGTGTCTAAAATGTTCGTCATCACTGTTATAGGGGATATAACAACAATTCCCTGTATACAGTCATGAACATTTAGTATTTGTTTTGGAAGACATTTTATAAAGATTGCAAGTTCCACTTAAAAGTGTTTTCTTAAAAGATTCCATGTGGCATAATACCACTTCCCAAGTTTGGCCCTTATTTATATCATGACATTAATACATCTCTACAGGTAAGCCCTGTTGTAGTATAGACTTCCATCAAAATTACACACATTTATTGGTTTATTTTGTAGATACTTTTGATTGCTGTCTCATCTACATATTTGCTATTCTTTAAATTGCCAGGAAATGGTCTGAAAATCCCTAATGAAGCAATCTTTCTGAAGCTACGATCTTGGATCTTATCAGTGAATGTTACAATTTTTTCATAAATCCCAGACTACATGTAAGTCAACTTACAACCATTTGTTAGGCAAGCTATGATGGCATTGAAAACGGTGATTTATGGCAAATCCTCATCATAAAGATCATAAAAGCAGAAAAATATAGTAAAAAAAATAATAATCACGTGAACAAACTAAAATGATTAAAAACACACTGTAAAGAACTGCCTGTTGGCAAGCAATATGCAGCCATACTTTCATGTATCTTACTATAGCATTATCTCATCATATCTTTCAAAATGAAAACCTAAAACATGAGTATTTGGGACAATTGATACAATGAAACTTATTTCATTTTGCTCAGAATTGTGCTGTAGACAGTTAATAGTTCCTAAAACTCAATAATTATGTATAAATGCTACAGATGTATGTTAATAAAAGAATGGGTGGCACCAGTTGAAATGAAGAATTTTTTTTTTTTAAAAAAAACTACTGTAGTATGTAGATTTGTCAATTGCAGTTCATATTCAGATCTTGGATTCTAAGCTTTAAAAAAAGCAGCTGTGTTTACACACATGAATGTAACAGCTGAAGTCTCTCTTCATTCACCCCTTCTATCCATTTTCTTCAACATGTTTAAAAGAGCATAATTTCTAGAGCAAAATCCAGTTAAAATATCCACCTAATTAACTGATTCAACATTAATCAAATGGGAATCAATTCTGGAATGGTGACTTTCACTAAAATTAGTCATAGTAATTAGAAAGAGTATAGTTAGTCCTCAACTTACAACAGTTTATTTATTGACCATTCAAAATTACGACACTGAGAAAAGTGACTTATGACCATTCCTCACACTTACAATCTTTGCATCATCTCTATGATCATACAATCAAAATTCAAAGGCTTGGCAACTGATTCATATTTATGACATTTGGGTTACTAACTTACCAACTGTGGCAAGAAAGGTCGTAAAATGGGGCAAAACTTACTTAACAAAAGAAATTGTGGAGGTTAAGTGTGGTCCTAATTTGAGGACTACCTGTATTCTTTATCTAACTATAATAATGATTAAGAGTGACCAGAAAACAGAAAAGCAAGAGATCAAAAATGGGGTTTATTCACTTTTTAAAAAAAGAATCATCTTCCATAATACAGTATAGAAAAGGAAAAATATTGAGGTTTTTGGTGTTTTATATACAGTTCTGTCTCTTTACTAGCTGTCTTGTTTGTTTTATTACATTACTAAATTAATGTAACAAATTGAAACCAATCAGATGTTTTGGAGATCAGAAAAATAAAAGTTTACTTTTAAAAAACAATAATAATGTAAATTTGTGGGAAAATTGAAATATATACAATATTCATTTTTATATCACTGTAAAGCTATATTGTTTAATAAAATCTTCCTTATATAACTGGTTGAACCTTATGGCAGATAAAACTGTAAAGAATAATACAGATTTGTATTATCTTTACAATACAGATTTGTAGACTGAATTTGCTTTAAAATGTTAATATTTATTAAAAAAAATACAAGCTATTAAAGCTTAAGGAACGAAAACAGAGATGTATCTTTTGCAAACATGTGGAGGTGACTATTTCTTTTGAACTCAGAAAAACAGATTACAGCAAAACAAAAAAGATATTATTTATGGTTATAACTGTATCAGATACTAAAAAGCATAACTTTTCAGAAAAATGTGAACCACCTGAAACACTAATCAATAACTCCTGAATTTGAAATACTGCCTATCAGCAATTTGTACTTCCTCTAATCCTTCATGTAAGGTTGCCTACACTTATAAAGCTTCTCATTTTCATGTTAATTTATTTTACATTTTCAACAATAGACTTTGTGTCAAATCTCAATAATTTAATATAAATTTAAAAAAGGAAATAATGGGAAATATTTCAGAATCCGTTTTTCCAATTGCTTAGAAAATATTGTAAAGCCTCTTGAATTTTTTTAAAACTGTAGTTGAACTATATTTTCCATAATCACTAACATTGTCAGTGAAAAAGATTATTTTAAAGATTGCCGATAGAGATTCTACCTAATTCAAGGTCATCAATAACACTAGATAGATGTGTAGAGGCCATAAGATATTATTCTTTCATTCAGGTTTCTTGAACAAAATGAGCTAAATGATATTCCCTTCGGCAAGTAATGTATACACTGTATCTATTTATAGCATTTATAGACCACTTTTAAAAAGACTCTAAGTCATCCGCATAACAGCAATATGGTAACATAAAAGAGCAATTATTTCTAACAATATATAACAATAAGTAATGGGAAACCAAGTATATTTGTAGGGGAAAAAAATCATAATCCCTCGAGACCCTCTGAAGAAGCCAAGTTTTAGCAAGCTTTTGAAAGGTGGTTAGGGAGCCACCCTTCCTTGGGTGGGAAGATTATTCCAAATGAGGGGAACTCCCCCCAAAATAGATTTCTTTAAATCACACCCCAAAACAGGCAGCCAGTATTCTCTGTTCACTCAGACTGGATAGAGACAAGATGGAAAAGGCACGCCTGGAGATACCCAGGCCCTGAGCCATAGAAGAATTTATAGGGACAGGCTGCATTTTTATTTGCACTTGGGAACACAAAGGTAGCCAAAGCAGCTCCCATGGCAACGGTGTTACGTGGCTGTAATTAGCATACAGGCAACTGCAATTTTCAACAGTTGAACTTTATGGGTGGTCTCCAAGGAGGGCTCATATAACTAAATTACAGTAATCCAAACAAGAGACAACAAGGCCCAAGAGACATCTGGAGTGCCTCCTATACTTCCATAAGGTTGCAACGGATATATCAGTCTAATTTGGTAAAGGGCCTCCTGGCCGCCCCACCCGCATACTCTATCATCCTGAGTGATGAGTCCATGACAACTTCTAACCTTACAATCCATCAAGTATCAAAATTGGTGTAATTTCAGAATCACCAGATTTCTGGTAATCCAGTTCCTGCCCTGCTGTTAGCCAAGGCTGGCCCTGGACAATGTTACATATTTGGGAAATGATACCCTTCTTCTACAATAAAGGTTCCCCTCGCATATATGTGCTAGTTGTTTCCGACTCTAGGGGGCAATGCTCATCTCCGTTTCAACGCCAAAGAGCCAGCACTGTCCAAAGACGTCTCCGTGGTTATGAGGCTGGCATGACTAAACACCAAAGGCGCACGGAACACTGTTACCTTCCCACCAAAGGTGGTCCCTATTTTTCTACTTGCATTTTTATGTGCTTTCGAGCTGCTAGGTTGGCAGAAGCTGGGACAAGTAACGGGAGCTCACTCTGTTATGCAGCACTAGGGGTTCGAACTGCCGACCCTTCTGATCAACAAGCTCAGCATCTTAACCACTGAGCCACCACATCCCTACAATCCAGTGCAATCCCACAGAGTTGGCCTCCTCAGGGTGCCGTCGGCCAGACAGTGTCGACTAGCGACCCCCAGGGGGAGACCCTTCTCTATGGGAGCGCCTTCCCTCTGGAATGAGCTGCCCCCGGAGCTTCATATAATCCCCGACCTCCAGTCCTTCTGACGCGCCCTAAAAAGTTGGCTTTTCCAGCAAGCCAGCCTGGCCTGAACAAAACAAAATAAATTATTGATCATTGTTAATTTTAACTTGAATTTTTTTAAAAAAATGTTATTGTCAATTCTAATTGGGTTTGTTTGGGATATTCTATTTAATTTTTTTAACTTTTGTATTATGTGTTTCTTTTAAAGTTGTACGCCGCCCTGAGTCCTTGGGAAAAGGGCGGCATATAAATCTAATAAACCTAAACCTTAACCTACAATAGTCACAATCTAATTCAAGTATTGTCTTCAATTCTTGGCAACATGCTTTAAAGCAAGGATCCCCAAACCCAACACCACCCTGATCCATGGATCGGCACCGGGCTGTGGCATGCCAGCAACAGGGTCGCGCAAACAAGCGAAGCCCATCCGTGGGATGCAGGCAGCACATAAAACCACACCCCCTCCGGTCCCTGGAAAAACCTCTCTCTACAGAACCAGTCCCTGATGCCCAAAAGGTTGGGAACCACTGCTTTAGAGGATGATTCATATAAAGTGGGACAAGATCATAGAAGGGAAATAAAGATGTTGGAAATAAAGATGTTAGAAATAAAGAAATTAATCACAATGGGGTTGATTATCCAGTGTGATGGTAGGTGGTCTTTCATTGGATGAGTTCAAACAGCGATTGAATAGCCACCTACTGTAAATCTGATTTTCGGTACAAAAAAGAGGGCTCAGAATTGATTATCTAAATAGATCTATAGCTAGATCTATAGATGGTTCCAAATCTATGATTTTGAGACTCCAGACAAGTGTCTTTATTCTCATTTGAGGCAGAAGATAGGAAAAGCCCTGTCGATCTACAATTGTGATGGAAAATCAATGCAGGATAATATTCCAGCTGTATTTAAGGTGAAATTCAATAATACTTTTTTTTTGGATAAATACAATATTGCCACAAATTAAACAGTCCTTTAAAAAATATTTGCTTGTAGATTTTTTCTCAGAGGTAGCATTTCCTCAACTGAAACAGCAAGAATCTATAAAACAATAGGAATATCAAAGGGGTGAGGAGGGATTATGAGTTGACAAATATTTATTAAGTTCTACATTTAAAATATGGTTTGTAATATAGGTATGTCTCAGTTTATGACTAAAACTGGAGCCAGAATTTCCATTGTTAAGCAAGACTGTTAAGTGAGTGACCTCCAATTTTATGACCATTTAAGTGAATCACATGGTTTTTAAGTGAATCCAGCTTCCCCCATTGACTTGCTTCAGTTAGAAGCTAGCTGGGAAGGTTGCAAATGACAATTACCTAGTTTTGGGCTACAGCCGTGAATACATGCCAGTTGCCAAGCACCAAAAATCTGATCGTATGAGCTTGGGGTTGCTGCACAGTCATAAATGCAATTTTTTTTCAATGCCAGTGTAACTTCAACCATCCGTTTACTGACTGTTCAAAGTCAAGGACTATTTGTAACTAGAAAAGATTTGTATTTAATCAATTGTTATCTAAAGAGAAGTGTATATATACAGTAGATAATCTTTCTTTAATTTTATAGCTATATTATTAGTACATTGGACTTAAAAACACAGTGGCTTCCATTGTGATAAAGGAAATCAAATAGATTATTGATTTCTATGCAAAATGTTTGTTTTTTATTTATTAAATTTATATTCCACCTTTCAATAGTGCTCCTTTTTCCTATTTTTCCACGCAACCTTCTGGTTACAAAACTTGTAACTGGCTCAAGGTCACACACCCCTAGCTGGGTTCCCACACTCCTAATCCAGCAACTAAACAACTGCATCATGCTGGTTTTCTTTATTACTGCTACAAAGGGAAGGTTTTTTGTATCCATTAGGTAGTATGGATGGTGAGGACAAAGAAATGTTAAATTTCTATGCAATTAATCCATTGTATATAGCTCACATGCCTCGAAGTATATACATACAGTATCTAATGTTCGTCATGCTAGAATTTTCTCTTGATTCATTGAGGAAGGAATTTTAACCCTCCCTTTAAGTCTGCTAGCAAGTCCCATAATTCATGACTACTACACAGCTCACTCATCTGGATCGACTGAATTAATGGGATTGGCTATAGAATAATAAAATATCTTGCTTTGGAGAATATACTAGGTTGGTTGCCCTGGAACAGACTTCTTGCACTGTGTGAGTTTCAATGCCCAATAACCTAGCCCATATATACAAAACATGTACAAGTTGAGATAAGAAGAAGTATAGCCCAGCACATCTGGAAAGAACCAGGTTGAAGAAAGTTGCACTAGACTAGAGAGAATTGTAGCATTATCACAAGAATTATTCTATAACGTTTGATGCTGTATGGACATCCCTCCATTATAAATTGCAGTTATAGTGTGATCAAAGCTCAAAAAGGCATTGAAGTCCAGTTTCAGCAATTAATGTTTAACAATGACCAAACGTTTGCTTTTGATCAGTAGTTCTCAACCTTCCCAATGCCGTGACCCTTTAATACAGTTCCTCATGTTATGGTGACCCCCAACCATAAAATTGGTGTCTCAGTTCCTAAGACCATCGAAAATATGTGTTTTCCAATGGTCTTAGGCGACCCCTGTGAAAGGGTCGTTCGACCCCCAAAGGGGTCCTGACCCACAGGTTGAGAACCACTGCTTTAGAGCATCATACATACATTTTTTTTTTAAAATGGGCACCATGGCCAATAATCACTCCTATTTGGACTACTGTAATGGGTTCTAGAGGGGCTGCCCTTGAAGAGCATCCAGAAGCTTCAGTTGTTTCAAAACATAGTGGCCAGCAGTTTTGAGGGAGCCCAGATTTGTGCATTTGTCATCTCTTTTGTGGGAGCTGTATTGGCTGCCAATTTGCTTCTGGTGCACTTCAAGATGCTGGTTATCACCTTTGAACCCCTGTATGGCTTGGGGCCAGGTTATATGAAGGACTGCCTTTCCCCAGTAATGTCTACCCCGCCCACAGGAGTGGGAAGGCAGGGCAAGCTGTTCCCCACAGAAGAGATGGTTCTGTCAGCAGACCTGGGACCTTACGTTGATACGATGCGCCAATCAAATCACTGGTTTGATTGTTTTTGTTACCATATGCTGTGTGTATGTGTTTTAGATATTTTAGGGCTCCCTGTTTTATACTACGGATTTTTTTTATATAAACATATTTTATTTCCATTTTCATAACATACAATCATATGCATACTATACATAGCCAGTATCATATAGTATTAAATAATGATTACATCAGTTCCTCTTGTCATCAACGCCAAAAAGTTAAAACCCATTATTAGCTCTTCTGCTCTCCATACACCTCTTTCTTCTACCTCTCTCCTACTTCCTATCTTCCCTCCATCATCCTTTCCTACTCTACTTCCCCTTCCTTTCTCCTTCTCCTCTCTCTACATTCCACTCCTCCTTATCCTCATCCTCCTCATCTTCCCCCCTTACCCTCTCTCCTATGCCTCTCTTCCCATCTTTCTTCTCCCTTCTGTTTCCCACTCTTCCTCTCATTGGTGTATTTCCACTTCCATATCAATATACTTAACATATCCTAGTTTTGAAGAAAAAAATAAGAAAAGACAGTATACATGTGGAATCAAATTACATTAAAATCTAACACCTCTCATCAAACCTGATATATATCCCTCCCTCCCCCCCAACCCCACCCCCCAGCCTTCCCTCACCCGACTTCCCAGAACCCATACACGGTATAAATCTTTAACAAAAACAGTCTAAAATATATTGGAAAAAAGAATAGAAGATACTACGGATTTTTAATGTTCTAAGCCAGGGGTGTCAAACTCGTGGCCCCATGGGCCAAATGCGTCACATGCTGGCCCCACCCCTGCCCAGTTTAGTAAAGGGGGAAAAAGGCGCAATACATCAGGTGATGCTGCTGGGACAATGCGAGTTTGACACCTCTGTTCTAAGCCTAAGAATTGGGTGGGTGTATACATTTGTTTAATAAATATATAAATAAACCCAGGAACGAAAATTTGATTGCTTTAATCACTGATCGAGAAGTAGAATATTTTAATCAGTCTCCTCACACAGGATGTTCAGTTGTGAAGATGGACATGTTTAATAATCACAATATCTCTCTTCTGGCATTGCAGTTTTTCAAATATTAATAAGGTATTTCTATTCATGCTTGTCAAAAGAAACTTTTTTCATTATAAATGCATTTAAAATATCTCTATACTGTTCTTCCCACAAGGAACTCAGCATTGCTTTTACTCTTCTGGCAGCTCTATGTGGTAAAGCTGATATACTGTGGTTTAATGAAAACATTAGATTAAATTTAGTTTATACTAACTACAGAGACAGAAATTCATTTCTCAAATTAGAAATAAGCATAACTATCAAGAAACACAGATACCTCTTCTTATAGAGAAACATCTGTATCCGGAAAAGTTGTGAAAAGGTACTTTTGTGATGCAATTCTATCTTATTCTATCCTATTTTATGCAACAAAAATATATGGATCTGCATCTTCCACCTTCAAGTAATTAATATTGGTTGGCATCTTTGTATGTGCATAGAAATATGAAATACAATATATGTAGAAAATGACCAATCCCTTATGTTTCAATTTAGTAATTAATATAATTTGAACAATTATGCCTATCCTATTCTTTTAATAGACAATATAACATAAATTTCATTTACCATACTGTTATTACATGGCTAATCTTGGATGAAAACATTCTTATTTCTGCTTTTATTTTCATTAAGTGAAGCTTCATTTTTATTAATCAAGTCTCGCAGAAACTCCTAGTGAGTATTTATTTTTCCTCTTGTATAACATAATGACCGCCTAGGTTAGGCCAACATGAGCTAATCTGGAATCTCATCTTAATTTTCAATACTATGCATATGCTACAAGTATCTCACTAGACCAGATAAGTTTAGGTTAATAAACAACTTTCAAAATAGAAACTCAAGTCCACAGTGATCAATTCGGCACAAGAAACCATTGGTTGCCCTCTGACACAACTGGATGATATCGCCAGATCTCGCTGCTTTAGCAAAGGAAGATACTCAGAGATGATTCACACCCTGGTCAGTGTCTCTTTGCACTTCTACCATCAGGCAGAAGACATCAAAGTATAGCCAGCCGAACAAACATGTTTAAAGATAGTTTCTATCCTTGGGCTATGAGACTTTTAAATACAACCACAATCATTCCATGCACACGCTAGTTTTTTTTTCCTTTTTCTTTCTTTTTTCGTTTCTGTTATAATTTTGCACCAGTGAGGTTAAAACAAATTTCGTTGTATTTAAGTACAATGACAAGGTTATACTTATACTTATTTACCAATGTCCATCTGATTAAAGGACATAACCTTGAACTTATTAGATCATCTGTGATATGCATTTTTTTCTTAATTTATAAGAATTTAAGTGGAATTCCAGTCTGGTAACATACAAGATAAAAGGACATAACTGGACTATCCTATTCTGATATATTATCATTTTTAATTTCTCATTAATCATTCTAGGTTTGATTCTACCATCCCCACTATAAAATTTTAAGTGGCTAATCTGTAAACAGTGTTAGACTAAAGTACGTACTTTTTAAAAAGAGAAGTATTTAATAACATTTAAGACCAAATAAACATTTTCAGATCTTTACAAAAAGCAAGCATTTTTAATCACAACCTCTTACATGGTATTCTTCTTTCAGGGTTCAGTAGACAATTTTTAACCAATAAATCCTGAGTTGTGTGTCTTGGAAGGTTATGTATTGGAAACATGACGGGGACTAAACCACAAATAAAAAATAATTGCTTAACAAAAAAGAAGTCATTATTTTTTAACCTGCCTTTAACTGACCTACATGACATTTATGTATTATATTCCATAATCATTCTCTGAAATAAACTTTAATAAAGAATTAGAAGTATTCATACGGAATATGTTTGCCATATCACAAATTTATACGGGTAGACAGGGGCAGTAATTAAAGGATTGTCTTAAAATGGTAAGCAAAGATAAATTAAGAAATGGTGTAGTTCATACAAAATTTAGTGTTTTATTTTATTCTCTACAAAGTCTTGCATCATCTTTCAATCCCCAGATTACAATAGTACAATTTTACCTTGTAGCGAGAAAGCTCCATATAAAATAATTTAGAAAGCACTACTAGCTGTATCTGTGACCTATCTTACAGAGCTGCTTCAAAGGAAAAGATGAATCATAGAGATTTAGAATAGTTCCCAAGAAGCTGAATTAAAATTACCTAAAAATACAGCATCACACAAACCAGAAATATTTTCATATTAATTGGGATCCACTCTTTCATTATTCATTCATTTCATTCATGGGCAGTGCTTCTTACTTGAATATCAGCACATAATTAAGTCTTGTGGTATCATTTCAACCTCATATCCAAGATAAGGTTATTATAGTAAAGCTAGTTGATCAGGACCTTTGTTCCTTATTTGCCATGTCACATCACAAATAATCTACCTATCAGTAGGGATGGAGTGGGGTTGGGACAAAGAGTTCAACTTTGTATTTCTCTGAATGCTAGTGCCTTAGGCCAGTTAAAAGAGAATCCATGCAATCAGTCTGCATGAATTGGCATCCATGAAAAAGTATTCAGATGAAATTAGTGAATTGTAGAAAAACAGTAACCTGTGTAACATAAAAGTTAGTATATTTTAAACAAGTAATCAGACCAAAACATTTGAAAGATGTATCCATTAAAAATGTTCTAAAACAGAGAAAAGACAAAATAATCAATTGTAAAACCATCCAAGTCTATAGTAAACACAAGGAAAAAAACAATACCTAAGCAGAGAGAGGCATAATTAAGGCATATTATGGAGACATCACAGGGATACATACTGTCATCCACATTAAAACCCTTGGCCTTTAAGTGCTATATGAAAGGCTGCACTTCAAAGCAGTGTCTGCAGCACCCAGGACAAAAACCAATTTAAAAATATTTTTATGGATTTTTCAAAAATCTAAATTGAACTTATTTCTTAAAACCTTATCTAAAATATTAAGAATTCAACTGTAAAACTATGATCATAACTTCTAAATATAATATCTTATTTGCTACCATGGAGACCTACCAGTATTAACTAAAGACTCGCTAAAAATGCAAAAGGAAGGAACAGTGCAATAACATTTATTTATTTGTTTATTTATTTATTTTAAAAATGTCTTGGGAGCCCATCGTATCACAGGTTAACTTTGGGCAATTTATTAAAAAGACAAAATTATACAAAACCTATGCAAAATGCAGTACAATTAATACAATTTAATATCTGGTGATGGTTGTTGTTATGTAACAATACACAATACTACAAAAAGATCATTAAATACCTACAATAAATAAATAAGCTGATTCAGGCCTTAATGATGCCACAAATATGTAGATAACGAATTACTGCAATACCTTCTGAAACTAAAACCTACAAATAATTTCAGATAAGAAAAAGATATAGGCAGCATTCATGTTATGTCAAACAAAAATAAACACTTACTATAAATCATTAAAGAATCTCCCTTAGTGAATAAATTGTGTTTAGAGATTTAAATCAAATCTATCTTGACAGAAACTGAGTTTTTTTATTTACGTAACTTAATTATTTATTTAGAAAATTTAAAAGGCACCCACTTCTTTAACAGCTGTCTTTTCCAATTTAATTTAAATAGTTAATTCAATTACTCTTTAGCATATATTTAATAGTCCCCCCCCCCCTTCTGCCACATTAAGATTACAAATTGGTAACAACTTTTGGAGATCTCTGGAGGTTGCATCCAAAGCTTTTAAAGGCCACATGGTTGCCTGGCAGCCTGAGGTTTTCTACTGCATAATACAGAAAATAAAAAGTACAATCTAAATATTGCATCAAAAGAAAGTGCGTCGGACCAAAGGAAGTAATCTATGTAATCAACTATGGAATATTTGAAATTGTAATATTTTTTTTAAAAAAATTTCCATAGTATTTAATAACTCTCAAATTCCTTTTTTGCCCACCCATACACACTTTTCTTCTTGTCAAGCTCAATAAGAGAATACAAATCTCAAGGTCAATGTGCTTTGTTATCTTAGTGTTATCCTGTGGTGTGGGGCATCCTAGCAAACAACTCCACCCCACACGCCATTGATTAAATTCCACAACAGATTTTTACAACTTACGTACTGATCCATGATACTCTATATTGAAAAGAATCAAATTATTCAGCTTGGTCGAATGAAATCTATGTATTTTCACCCTTAAGAACTGAATCTTCCATGACAAAGATTGAATTTCAATTAAAAAATACACCATCCTTCATTAGGCATGTATAAAGTATAAAGAAAAAAGAAATATTTTGTTTACCATTCCATTGCCCACGCCCTTTATCCTGCATTTGGACAAGCTCTTTTAAACTGTGTGAGGCATTAGCAACCAGCACCTAAAATTACTATCTCATGACTACACTCAATTCAGTCACGACAAGGAGGCATAGCTGCAGTTCTGAAACCTATCTAGCGTGTGTGAATCAATGAAAGTACAAACTGACAATATGGAAATATGACATAGTCTTTTAAGTAAATAACATTTTGATCTTTAATTTCATACTGAACTACTTAACATCAGGTGAACAAGTGAAGAAAGAAAAAAATCCAGGCCAATTTTCCTGAGGCTGCTCAAAGAATATCCCTGCTTTCTAACAGTGGCTGGTTACTTTAATGCCAGACAAATCAAGATCCACCCTAAAGGAGGAAAAAAACAAATACAGAATCCTACATTCATCTGATTTCTGCATCACTAGACTCCTCCCTAAAGAACAGACTTCATTGTTACTGCAATTACTATTCCCTCCACCGGGCAAAAACACAAGCAGAAGGGGGAATGCTATGAAAGGGTATCTAGCTGTGTTTCACAGCTTCTGCCTTACTCCACCCAGTTTCTCCTTCGCTCAAAGGCTGTACTCGCCCTCCACAAATACAATCCAACCGAACAAGAACAACAAAAACATTCCTGACGAACTAGCTTTCTGATGAAAAAAACCACGGTTAAAAAATGCTTCCTTTGTTCAGCATCTCAATTATTGCAAGAATATTCTGAACTACTTTGAATATAACTGGGTATCTGCTCTGACAATTTAATTACAATATATATATATTTAGCAATAAATCTGAAAATGGAGATCAAGGCCACTTTTCACACACATTACTGTGTGTGCATATGCACTGACCGGTATAACCTACAAATATATCTCTACAAGGAGATGCCATTCCACATGTTACACAAAGATGTATACGCAAATAGATTTTAGTGACCAACTAGAAAATTAACTGCCAAATAAGTTAAACTGCAACAATCAAATCCTACTGCAGCATTAGCAAGAGAGATTTTTGTTATCAAGGCAAGGCAAAACCAACCAAGTGCAATAGTATTAATATATATGTATTTTATAAAAGCTACAGGCCACATCAGCTCTTCCCCAGAGGTCAGGAATGAAAGACAACACAGAATGTAATATTTTAAAAGCTCCTTTTTGAACAAGTTCCAGGGAAAAAGACCTTTTACCAATATTATTATCTCCCCTTCCCCTTATGCAATCAAAGCAGGAGATGTTTTTTTTAAAAAGAACCACTGAATCCTTAAAATAGTAGCAATAAAACGTTAGCCCCAAACGTGTGGAATCTCATCTCCCTATTCTTTATCTTCCACTACATCCTCCTCCCATTTTTGCTGCGGTTCAATCTGAAGCTTTGAGCCACCTCCTATCAATGATTTTTCTCTTGCTCAGTCACTGCAGGGAGACGGGTGGGAAAAAGGGCCTCTTGTTGGAAGACCAGATTAGAGCTGTCAGACGGCTCTGTATTTTGAAATCCTCAGGCCCTTTATTATAGCACACCAACACATTAACCTTTAGCTCTTCTGTTTATTTGCTTAAACAGTTGTGCCACCTTACAAACAATCAATCTCCTCCCATTTTTTAAAAAAGGAAGAAGTTTATAAACAAAAGCAAGAGGGTGGATGAAAAAGGAACACGGGGGTACATCCTTTCTTAACCAGACCACCCTTCTTTATTTTGCTTGTAACAGTCACCTTAGTTTAAACTCCTCAACGCTCGTTTATTGCTAACTCACCGTGAGAAAAAAAACCTACTAAGAAACCCAGATAGCCAAGTAAGAGAGGTGATGATAAACACAGCGAAGACCCCTTAAAAATATGGAGCTAGGTATAGTACTGCAGCATGCTAGGTCTATGGGCTGGGAAACAAAGCTAATGGAAACACTGGGCTGAAAAAAAATTAACAGACTATGTGCAGGAGGAAAATAGGAAGGCGAGACTAAATTACAGGATGGCAAAGTATGGAACTGGAGCATTGGGAGTGGAAGATGCAGGAAAAACGGGCTGAGTGACAACCAATACAGCCGTGGTAGATGTAGGTCTGATTATGTGGAGTTTACAGAAAGCTGAAGCAACACATAATACAGATATGTCAAAAAAAAATAAGGGGCTACTTGGGAAAGGTTGCATACTAGTTTAAGGAAGCTGGGAATAGCTGACTATAATAGTCTCCGCTGATGCACTAAGGTGCGCTTACTGTGCTAGGAGTTAAAAACGCCAATGCCGGGAAGCAGAAGGCCTAGAAGCAGGGCAGTGAAATATGATTTCAGAGTGACAAAGCAGTTGCAAGATGAAAAATAAATAAATAAAAAGCCCTGGGAAACAGATGAAACAGAAAGGCTGTAGGGATGGAAAACAGAGGATATTGGCAAATTAAGTCCTCAAAGGTAAGCGAGTAAGGGGGTTCTGAGAGTAAATAGTGGAAGATGGCCATCTCTTACTACTTAATTAGGTAAAGAAAGAAGAGGTGTGTACAGAAGGGGAGGAGAAATGCAGTGAAATAGGATTGTATGTGATACAGCTGAGGGGCTTGAGGAATGGAAAAGGAAACAATACACTTACAGTATATTTAAGCTGAAGTGGAATTCTGGGTGAATGCAAAACATGTTCCAAGTTACATCAGAACATATGATATAAAATACAAGTCTCTCTCTCAAACCTTGGAAACCTTTTAAAAGAAGATAATAGCTATCTCTTAAAAGGGTTATATACTGATAAAGGACTTTTTCTAAAGTTAAAGGTTACCTGTTACCTATCATAGGAAGCAAGGTAAGGAGAAAAGGGCTGTTGTATTCTTGTATTCAAAAGATAAGATGTATCCTCACATACACATAGAATATTGTACTTTCTAAAGAAATGCAGAAATTGGGAGACCCATGTCTTTCTAATAGACATACTATTAGAAAGTGGGGAAATATTCCTTGCCAAAAAGGTATATATGAGAGTGATAAGGGATATTTAAGCCCCCAGGAGCAACAAGGGACATCTACAATCCTATTCAAAATGTCACTTATCTACCTCTCTTTAAAAAAGAAAGACAGATAAAATGAAAGAGAAAATAACCTTAATCCCATTACAGACTGAAAAAGGGCACTCTACTAGACACCTATGCATATGGGTCATGACACTCATCTACACCTTATTGAAAGGCTGATAGATGGAAGCAAGATATAAGTCATCCCATAAGATGGGGTCAGTGGTGGAGGAGAGCCAGATGGAATAAAAAAATGTGGAAGCTGCTTTGTGTAGAGCAAGAGAGATGCACAGAAAGCTTTTTTTTTTAAAAAGAAAAATAGAGCTGCTGTCTATGGTATGAACGAATGAGGGAAAATAAAAGATCTGGTCAATAAAGAGTAGAAAAAGCAAAAAAGTGGGTGGCAAAAGGATTCAAGGAAGAAGGAAACATATGCAGGGTAAGACAAATACGGAAGAGGAGGATGAAGGATGAAGGAATGGTGCATGTAGGATGAATGAGGAGAGAAAGGTGTAAGTCAGAGAACCTGGGAAAGGGAAAATTGGGGGGGGGGAGTCTGTTTAAGACAAAAAGATGTGGGGCAACACAAGAAGGGGGGGGAATACCATCTCCACACAAAATCTTAACCCAGTGGTTCCCAACGTGGGCCCCACGCCCCACAGGGAGGCAATTTGATTTGTAATGGGGGCAATTTGAACCTTGTTTAAACCAAGTCAGTAGCCTTTTAGGCTTCCTCCACATGAGTAGTGTTCACTTTTTTGAGTAAAGTAAGAATTATATGGAAGGGGGGTATCAGGATTTTAGAGATGCTTAGGTGGGCCCGGGGCGCCCAAAAAAGGTTGGGAACCACTGCCTTAACCCCTTTTTCTCAACCTTCCCTTCACACCCAGCCACACTTTCCCAGAATCACCCAGAGGGGGAAAAAAAGAGGGAGGCTGGGAAGTGGGCCAATAAGGCCAGAACAAACAGAAGCCGGGATTTTTTTTTGGGGGGGGGGGGGCGAATCAGAAGCAAGGAGGATTGTTATAGTAGAGCCCCATCCATTGTAAGAGCTCTGAAAAGACAGGAAAGATAACCCGGGGTTTTGGGGTTGTTTTGTAAAGACCCAGACAAGGAGACCCCCACGATCGCTCGGCCAGGCTGATAGGAGTTGTAGTCCCAAAAAAGCATCCGTCCCCTCTCCTCGCCCAGGCAGCGGGGAAATGCGGGCCGAGGGGGGCGGGGGGAGAGGCGGCGTGCAAAAAAAAAAGGACGCCCCGTCGGCAAATGACAGCAGCGAGAGAAAGGCGAGCCCGGAGAAAGAAAGATGTGTGGGTGAGGGAGGGGGGAGAAGCCCTCCCCCCACGAGTGCGCGAGACCTCAAGTCTCCCCCCTCCCCACAATACCGACACACACACACATCCTTCCCCCGCCGCGACCGAGTCAATGACGGTACCTCCAAGTCGCTGCGATCCGAGGAGGATGGAGCGCAGGCGTTGGAGCCGAGGGGGCGTCTGAGACCTCCGTTCCCCCCCACCTTCCCCTCATCGCATGGCGGTGCGGGGCAAGAAAGGGGGGTGCCGAGCTGAGCCCCCCCTCATGTTCCTCATCCTCCCCCCCCCGCCCCTTCCTCCCCCCCCCACCTCAACGGGCGCGGCGGCCATTTTGAGAGCGAGCTGGAAAGCAGCGGGCGAGGGAGGAGCGGCCGCCGGGGCCTACCGCCTCGAAGCCCTTGCAGAAGCGGAGCTCGACGCCCCGCGCCAGCTTCCTTTTCCCCCTCCCCCCATAACCCATACCCAAGCCGCCGCCCCTCCCTCAGGACTGAGGCCGGCCTTACCCGAGGAGCCGCGGGTGGTGGTGGTGGTGCTGCTGCCTGCGAGGCCGCTCCCATCCACCGGCTCGGGGCTTTGCTTTCTGTGTGTGTGACCAAGTGGCGGTTTCGGCCCCTCCCGCGAGGTGAGGAGCAGCGGCGGTTTCGCCCCGGCAGAGGAGGGGTCTCGGCCCCCCTCCTCGGTCTCTTTTACCGGCTTGTGTGGAGAAAGAAGATGGAGGAGGGGTGGAGCAAAGGCGGCAAGCGGCGGCTTCGTCGAAGGTGGCGGCGGCAGCGGTGTTGATGATGGTGGTGGTGGTGGTGGCCTTCTTCTGTCTTTCTCCTCGCGGCGGTGACAACGACTGGCTTTTCCGCCCCGGCCGTGTCAGTGGCGCCCCGGCCGCCAGGAAGGAAGGAGGGAGGGAGCCGGAGCGAGAAAGGCTAAGGAGGGAGCAGGCTCGGCCCGCTTCAAGCACTGCGCATGTGCGGGGAGGGGAGGGGACGGGAGGCAGGACACCATCTTGGGGAAGCTAAAGCGCCCCGCCTCCCGGCATGCCTTGCGACGGGGAAGAAGCCGGCGGCTTGCGGGACTCAAACTCCCGGCAGCCCGCGCGGCCTGTTTCAGGCGGTTGCTGCCGCGTCTCGGTCGCTCCTTCTGTTCAACCGTCTTTAAAAAAATAAAAGATGTATGTATTGTAACTCGCCGTCATTCGTTACCCTTTCTTTTGAAAACCATAGCCTTTCCCCTTGTTTTGTATCCTGAAGATACGTCGGGACTTCAGATCCCAGAATTCCTAGCTAATGCGGCTTTGCAGACCAGAGTTACAGGAGGTCGAGTCTGGTACAATATGGAAGGCAGGAGACTGGTGGAAGATGGTTCATCCTCCTCTCCCTCTTATTTCCTTCCTTCAGTCGGTTCATTTACAAGAAACACGAAAACAGCCAGTAAAGTGCACAGTGACAATCCCTATTGAAACAATCTGGAAAGAAAATAGGTACAGATATTGGAACAGGAGCAGAGAAGCCTGGCTAAAACTTCCCAGCCAGCGCTAAAAGGTTACATCATAAAGACAAAGTTGTATTTTGAAAAAAGCACCTTTGGGACCATACCAGGGGTAAAATTCAGCAGGTTCTGAAGAACTGGTAGTGGAAATTTTGAGTAATTTGGAGAACCAGCAAATACCACCTCTGGCTGGAATGGGGTGGGAATGGAGATTTTGCAGTGTCCTGCCATGCCCACCAAGCTACACCCACAGAACCGGTAGTAAAAAAAAATAGAATTTCACCCCTGGACGATACGATTGGTGCAACCATGTTTTGTTTAAACTCTGGTTTTAAATCAATTCAATTTCAATGTAGAGAAAAGTAAAGTTGTACACTTAAGTAAGAAAAACTAAAAGTACACATAGAGACTGGGTGAAACCACGCTTAATAGTAGTGACTGAGAGGGATTTTGGAGTCTTAGTGGATAACCAGCTAAGTATGAGTCAGCAGTGTGCAGCGGCAGCCAAAAAAGCCAAAATCCTAAATTGCATTAACCGAAGAATACAATCAAGATCAAGGGAGGTACTAATACCACTCTATAAAGTCCTAATAAGACCACACCTAGAATACTGCATCCAGTTTTGGTCACCACACTAAAAAAAAGTTGTTGAGCCTCTAGAAAAAGTGCAGAGGAGAGCAACCAGGATGATTAGGGGACTGGAGAATAAAACATATGAAGACCGCTTACAGGAACTGGGCATGGCTAGTCTAGCGAACAGAAAGACCAGGGGAGACATGAGAGCAGTCTTCCAATATCTGAGGGGCTGCCACAGAGAGGAGGGGATCAAGTTGTTTTCCAAAGCACCTGATGGCCAGACAAGGAATAAAGGATGGAAACTGACCAAGGAGAGATTCAACCTAGAAATAAGGAAACCATGCAGGCCGCTGCCTTTTGTACTCTTTTATAATCAGGATTATGTTAGCCATCTTAATTATTCAAACTTAACTGTTTCTGATAGTGAGATTGTGTGATCTATACTTTTGTGTTTTTATTTGTGTGTGCACGCGCCAGTGGTGGGTTGCAGGTGGTACGCCCTGGTACAGGCCTACCGGTGCCTGCCCGGAGCACCGGGTACCATTCCAGTACGGTGTTCTGGAGGGCCTGCCCGTCCAAGCTCCTTACCTGTATTTGAGCTATTCGTCGCTTCCGCACATGGAGTGCACGGCGCCTGCGTGATGCTTCGCCACGCAGCTGGAGCATTGTAGAGGCTTGAGGCGTTGCAAGAGGTAAGGATGCATGCGCGTGTTGCTGTGTGTGCGTGCGCGCTGCGCGTGTTCATGTGGATGCTGGGCCCCGTTGCAACCGTACTGGTTGCAATGGGATCCAGAACCCACCACTGGCACACACATATGTGTAAGCAGGCATAATTTAACAATCAGAAATAAATACATTAATTAAAGCATATACATAAGTGGTCCTCAGGAAGGCTGCATACCAAAATAAAATGCACATTGACACAAAATGTTAAAATTGATCACAAGTTTAGCTTAGCAAAATAATCTCTTGAAATCATTAAAGTGGCTTGCCAAAATATAGAATATGACCCTAGTGATCTTAAAATCTGGCATGTGACACAAAGATAATACAGGAAAGTAGAAGGGAAGATTGAGATAAACTATTTTATAGTGTAATATTTTTGTAGACTATTTTAAAAATTACAAAAACAAGGCAAGCTCTGCCACATTATTTCAGTCTTAACAGAACACATTAAAAGAAAATTGGATAGGGAAAGTAGAAAAAAGAATAAAAGTTAATTATGAATCAAAATAGAAGCAGTGACAAAATTGTCTTTTCCACTATTATTTAATTTTCTTCTATCTATAGCAACAGGTGATTAGTAACAAAACTTCAGTCAACTTTTAAGCATACAACAAAACATAATTATATTTTATTCTGTTGACTTTGTAAACTGTGGGCTGTGAAGCACTGTGTTAAGCCTTAAGTGCTAATGCTATTGCTATTCACTATTATACTTCTCCACTCACACATTTTCAAAGCCACTATAAACATTTTGAAACCTGTTATGCATATAACAACATCCTGGCCTTTGGCAAGGCATTAAAACTAGATTTTTGTCATCTAGGGCCTAAAAGTGTGAGTGAAATCACTGTCTGGTTATATTGATCGTGTAACGTTTGATTATTCATGGGTGCTATTTTATGCTGTCTCCTTTGTGTTTTTAATCACTAGTTATGTTTTCATTTATTCTTATTTTGTTTTAATTGTTAGTCTGGCCAAGAAGCAGGAAATTTGAGTTCTACCTCAGGTGTAAAATCTGGCTGAGCGACTTTGAGCCAATCACTCTCTCTCAGGCCAACCCACCACAAAGGATTGTTGTTGTAGGGAAAATAGGAGCAGGAATGAGTATGGTGTGTTTGTTTGTTGCTTTGAATTACCTATAAAAATAATAAAAGTGGGATAAAAAAATCTAATAAAATAAATGCATATGAGATTGGCTGCCTCATAGATTTACTACATAAATAAACTCATCAAACAACCCTAGTATTGGTCCTTTTGTCATTGTGTCAAAATATACAATAAGATACTGTTAGTTTATATTACTGTGGAAAAAAATCCACCACTGCAATTTGGAAGAAGGAAAGTGGAAAGGGGTATCTTATTTTTTGACAAGGGCAGAGCCAAAGTGGAAGGGAATCAAATCAGATTCTCTTTTTCTTTCATTCAAGTTAAAACCCACCCCTTTACTAGAAAATGGAATGTTTTAGGAAATATTAAAAGGACAGAATGTTTCCTCTAAATGGGAGACATAAACCCAGCTCTCCCCCCTCCCCTTTGTCAATGAGCCATTAAGGCCTGAGCCAATCTATTCTACATAACAAAGATCTCCAGCCCCAGGGTGATGGGATTAAGGCATGATAGCATTAGCCCTTCACCCATCTCATCACGGCACCTGGGTAAAAGAATGCTCAACCAAACTTGGACTCAAAACACAGCCTACAGAGTTGCCACTGCATGGCCCCATGGAAGTCTGACAACCAATCGGAATACAAGATCAAAGGCCAGAGAGGGCATAAAACCAGGGACTTTCAGCATCTCTGCCTCTTCTTCACCCAACATCTGGAAGCATGTGACCACCCCCCCTTTTCTGTTCAGGAATTCAAGCCAAATATATAAATAAAACTAACAAATAAATCACTTCCCCCTTCACTGGCAGGAAAATTGCACAGATGTGGCAACTGTAGGAAGTTAGTACCTACCCTTCTCCTAGGAAAATCAGATATTTTAGGAAATATTAAAAGGGCAGAATATTTCCCCTAAAAGGGAGGCAGAAATTCACCACCACCCCACCTTTGTCAATGGGCCATTAAGGCCTGAGCCAGTCTATTCTACATAACAAAGATCTACCACCTTCAGGCAGAGCCGTAATAGGAATCCCAAAGCCCTTTCATTACATCATCACCCAGCAAGAGTCAACCAAGCTTGGGATTCAGGAAAGCCTACAGAGTTGCCCCTGCATTGCCCCGTGGGAGTCTGACAACCAATCAGAATACAAGCTCAAATTCAAAAGTCCAGAGGAGGCATAAAACCAGGACACTCTTAGCATCTCTTCCCTTTTTTGCCCAGGATCTCAAACCACGTGATCCTGTCCCTCAATAAACCTTCTTTCCAAGCAACTTCTATGAATCCAGTGTCTTTTTCCCCACTTGGAACTGAACCTAGATGGACATTTCTTCCAACAATATCTTGCTTTTCGCATGTCCCCCCTCCCTCTCTCTATTTGCTTACTTATAAATTTTTTGGAAGGGGATTTGCCTCCAAGTCAGTGTTGATTCCTGGCAACTACCGGAGAAGTCTCTGCAGTTTTCTTGGCAATATTTCAGAAATGGTTTGCTATTGCCTTCTTCCTGGTGCGAAGAGTGATTGACTGACCCAAGGCTCCCCGGCTGGCTTTATGCCCAAAGGGGAACTAGAACTCACAATCTCCCAGTTTCTAGTCTCCTGCCTTAACCACTACACTAATCTGGCTTTCATATTTATTTAGCTAGCTACCCAAAACTTTAACCTTCAACTGTCTACCGTAAACTCCTCACCCCATTCCTAAGAGGTCTGTAAGGGGCGTACATAAGGGCATCAGCATGCCTACCGTCCCTATCCTACTGTTCCCATCTATTTGTACTCATCTCTTATGTATATCAGGGACATGCAGTCACTAGAGGCAGGGGAGGCATGGCCTCACCAGTCATGAGGAAAAGGAAAGAATTTTAAAGAATTTTTTTAAAATAATTAAAGCCAAGGTAGTTGCTGCCAGATTCCAAGTCACAGTGACTTGGAGTCTGCTTAGTGTTAACTATAGGAGGAGGCGAGAGAACTATGGGCCTCCTGTGCATAAGCAATTTTTCGCCTTTTAAGAGTTAAGCAAGGGTTAAAAAGCGAAAAATTTCGTATGCAAAGGAGGCACGTGTTCTCTCGCCTCCTGTAGAGGCGATTTTTAGAGGCTTTTAGAGTTCTCTGGGAGCAACTAGCTCAGTCTGATTCAGAGCTCTGGCCTTTCATGAGGGCAGGCAAAAGCAGAGTTGAAATCCTCTCTGAAACAGCTGGAAAAGGTGCGTGTGTGGGGAGGGGGGAAGAATTCGAAAAGTTTGATTGCATGCAGAACCACGTTGCCTTTTCAAACACACACACAGCTGGATAAAAGTATATATCACTGATTACAAGTTTGAAAAGGCAACGTGATTCACCTGCATTCAAAGGCTCGGATCGGAAGGCAGCAGGGAGGGGGGGTATGGCAGAGGAGCTGCTTTCAAACCTTTGGAAAATATATCCAATCCAACTTCTGTGTTTGTGTTTGTTTGAGAGTGAGTGAGTGAGTGAGGGATCCAACTTATCTCTGTGTGTGTGTCTCTGTTTGAGAGATGGGGGAGGGAGGGAGAGAGGGAGGAAGGAGGGGGAGGGAGAAGAAAAAGAATGGGAAAACTTATTTTGCAAGGGGGGAAAATGCTGTCACTTTAAATCGGAACTGAGCATGCCTGACTGTGGAATTCTGGGAGTTGAAGTCCACAAGTCTAAAAATATTGCTGCCTCACCAGCCATAAAGCTCACTGCACGTCATTGATGTATATACATATACCTGCTTATACTTATATGTTTACATGTTATATTTATACTTATACTTGTTTTCTCATACATGCTTGACAAACCAAATGAATGAATGAATAAGGAAAGAAGGAAAGAAAAAAAGAGAAAGAAAGAAAGAAGACGAAAGAAAGAAAGAAAGAAAGAAAGAAAGAAAGAAAGAATGAATACATTTATACCACGTCTTCCCTTCAGGAGCAAAACCCATCGATCTTTTTGGTTATTCGTTTTTGATGTATTATTCCCATAATGCCTCAAACGATTCCCTTTGTTGATTTTATTCTATTATTTTACTTCTGTTTGCACTCCTTTCCTTTCCTTCCTTTTTAATGTATGCCCCCTAGAGTAGTCCCACAGAGAGATAGCTGGCAAATAAATTTTAAAAAAATAAATAGATAAAGGTATTATAAATTCCTTTCCTATTTTTTCCCTTTCTCCCTCTTCCAGTGCTGCAGACATCCTTGTAAAAATATAACACTTTTAGCCATAACCTGCAAGCTGGACTTGCAACTCATCTCACCTGGAAAGAACTGAGTAGGAAGACTAATTCCAAATTCACCTTTTTAAGTATCTTTCTACGTTTCCTTGAACCAAAACCAAGACTAACGTTAACATAAAATGGATACCTAACTCTGATTTCCGTGCTTGCAGTTAAGGACTGTAGAAAGTTAGCACCTATCTAGAAGAATGAAATATTTTGAGAAATATTTTTAAAAAGCAGAATATTACTTTTCCCTGGATGAGAAATGGAGAAATGTGTGTTTTTTTTAAAGCAGCCCTCAGCAGATGTCAGCATTTAAGAGATAAAGAGCTTATTGAAAGAAGGCAAGTATCCAGGTAGCTCTATTCATAGGCAAAAATTCCCTGCAGCAAGATGGGAACAAAGGTAGGATTAGCCCTCAGCCACAAAAGGAATTGCCCAGCAAGCCCCTTCATTGCATCAGCAGTCTAAACTTCAACCAAACCTGGGAGCTCAGACCACCTACAGAGCCAGCTATGACCTCTACATAACCCCTACATGGCATAATGGGAGTCTAACAACAGCCAATAGAATACATCTTCTTGCACAAGAACAGGAAGTTCAACTGCAAAGAGAAGGTATAACACACACACACACCCCAATCTCAACTCCATGTAGTCAGCTATCCAGAATCACACGTGCTTGATGGTTCAGTCTCATCAATAAATGAAACCTCTTTCCAATCAGCCTCCAGCCTTCATTTTATCGCCTGTGCCTTTCTCCCAGCTTGGAACTGAACCAGACGGATATTTCTTCCAATATGACCAGAGGTGGGTTGCTCCCAGTTGGGCCTGGTTCGGACGAACCGGTAGTGGAATTCAGGCCTGGGTCACAGAACCAGCAGTGATGCAGGCCTGCCACGCCCCCAAACCAGTTCCCTTGCCGCCGCTGGGCCGCTGCCATTTTGGTTTTTAGTGACTGCGCATGCGCAGTTCCCTGTAACTTGTTCTGCGCATGTGCAAAGTACAATTTACATTGAATAGTGCATACGTGCATAGCGCACGTCTGGTGTGCATGCGAGTGGATTGCAAACTGGTATTAAACTGGCAGCAACCCAACCCTGAGTAGGACCTAGCTTCTCCTGACATAGAATTATAACATATAGTAATATAGTAATATATAATGACTCTTAAGTAATAAATCAGATCTCACATGTTTTGAAGCCATCAGTATTCTGTGCATAATGGTGGTGGGTGGGGGGGCACAAGCAAGTTTCTTGCTCTAAGACCTATTTGTCAGAACAAAAATCAACTAAAAATGCATGATTGTCTACTCTTTTAAAGCTCACCTGGCACTATTTAAAGAAAAATAAAATATATGAATAATATAACAAAAGTGACTAAAAAGAATTTAAACCATGCCTGAATTTCAGAAGCCGAACTCCAGAAACATGACTGGCATTTAATGCTTAGGAAATGTCTTTGTGATCTTTTACCTGCTAGGACATAATTTTAGAGGAAACAATTAGTACCAAATTTTATGCTAGGATGAAACAGCTCTCCGCAGAGTAATATTCTTTGAAAGACATTCACAATATAAACTTTTTGTGCTTTCCTGGGGTTTATTCCCCACATAAGGGTTAGTAGTTTACTTACCCACAAAGCAATCCCCCCCCCCCATTGGCAATAAACAATTTGCCATGATTATTACTTGATTTTTGCACTGTTGAATCAAAGCTGCTCGTTATATTAATTGCAGGCTGGGCCTAAACTTTGAGGAAAGCAACAATGCAGCATTATACAAATATCCTCAAGTCACAGGTGTGGAGGGATTTCATGCTGAGGGCCATTTTCAGCTTTGGATCAGCATTCCAGGGATAGGACAATATTTAAATGTAATTTAAACTTTAGCCTAATTAAAATAATCAAATGCAATTAATACGATTTTCCTCGTGTGTTTTACAAGGTTTCACTTTTCCCATAGTAAGAATGAGGGTTAGCTCTGGTCTAAAACTCCGAAGGTGTGGTTTTTCATAATATCATGTTAAGATACACTTATGCTCCATCCTTGACTTAGTTGGCTACAAAAGCAAATGTGGGTCCTGTTGAAAGAAATGTCCTTCTGGGTTCGGCTCCAAGTGGGGAAAAAAACACTGGAGACATGGAGGCTGCTTGGAAAGATGGTTTTAATGGTGGACAGGATCACATGGCTTGAGCTCCTGAACAGAAAAGGTGATCACATGCTTCAATGTTGGTGGAGAAGAGAAGAGAGGGACTGAGATGCCAAGTCCCTGGTTTTATGCCCTCTCTGGCCTTTGATCTTGTTCTTGTATTATGATTGGTTGTCATGGGGCCATGCAGGGGCAACTCTCTGGGCTGCGTTTTGAATCCAGGTTTGGTTGAGCTCTCAGATGCCATGTGGCGAGTTAGATAAAGTGCCAATATTGTCATGCTTTAATCCCAAATCCCCTGGAGCTGAAGTGGAGAACTCTTTATTATGTAAAGGGACTGGCTTGGCTTTCTTAATGGCCCATTGACAAAAGGGGGGGAGGCAGGAAGCCGCAGGAAGTTTCTCTTTAAAACGTTTCTCGCTTTCACATCCAGGGAAATATAATTTTCAACTGCCTTTTCAACATTTCCTAGGATATTTCATTTCTCTGGGAGACGGCTGGGTAATAACTTTCCACAGTCCAAAGTAGCAAGTTCATAGTAGACAGACCTAGACTTAGAATACAACTTGGATGCTGAACACCTTCAGCCTCTGTCCAATAAATCATTATGATCAGTGCCAGACAATTCTTGGCACTTGGAAGTACTCTTTTTGCCCGATAGGCCTGAAAATGCAAAGGAAACGGTCTCTGCCAATGAAAGAACACGAAGGTTGCTCAACGCAGTTAAAACATGAAATTAAGTATGGAAACTAACCAGCGGCGGGATTCACTTCACCGGTTTGCAACTGTGAGCACGCATGCGCACCTCACGCATGCATGAGGCCTTCTAGGCATGCGCTTTGCTCACACACGTGGCCTGCACACAGGTGTGCAGCGTCGAAAATGAGGCTACATAGGATGTTTTGTTAAATGAACCAGTCCGAACTGGCTGAATATCCCCGCTGAAACTAACACTGCAGTTGTCCTGTCTGCACTAGCAAAAGTGACCATGGGAAAGGATAGGCTCGCATTTCTCTATCTTGGCCACTTTAACATCTGTGGACTTCAACTCCCAGAATTCCCCAGCCAGCCAGTCAGTGGCTGGCTGGAGAATTCTGGGAGTTGAAGTCCACACGTCTTCAAACTGCCGTCCTTCAACTTAAGAAACAAAGCATATCTATTGCTATTTTTTTACGAAAGACAGGTGCATTCACCATCCCTGCCCACTTTGAAAATGGGCTAATCACACTTATTGAGATCTTGGAAGCCCCTCTCTCCCAGCACTCTTTTTGGCCCCAAAATGTTGTCCTCCACCACCACCCTGACCATTTAAAAAGGGCCAGGTCTAACCTTTAAGACAGAGAGGCCTGTATCTCAGAAAGCAAATATTAGCAACCAGTCGCAGCACCACACCGTCTTGGCTATTCTTCCCGGTTTCCTTTTGTGGAGAACATACCTGTGTATCTGCTCCTACGGTTGCCGTTAGCCAATAAGCTTGAACCAGTGCAGTGATTTTATTTTTGTGCATCCCAAAAGTTTGTTGCTGAGTGGAAGCAAGAGAGGGCGGGGGGAGCATTCTGTGTGCCACCGCAAGTGTTAAATACATCAGTTCACACATTTTTTCCTTGTAAGACTTCAGTCCCTGATCTTCTAATGCCCCTTATAGCAAGTACTCCCATTCGGAGCCGATCAGTATATTGGATATGCCCAGTTTAAGGAAAACAGGACTGCAGGTGACCTGATAACAGTATTCCAATATCTAAGAGACTGCCACAAAGAAGAGGGGGGTCAGCCCAGGGGTGGGATTCAGCCAGTTCGTGCCAATTTGCGTGAAACAAATGTTAATTTTACATCCGGTTCGGTGAACCAGTAGTTCCGACGACCCCGCCCCTCCCAGGACTCCCCACGCACCCTGTTCTGGCTCCCAGGTAACTGAAGGGAGGCCTCCTAGGCCCAAAATAGGGCGCAGGGTGGCACCCCCCCTCCCACTGCCCATTTTTGCTCCCAGGAGGCTGCAAGGAGGCTTCCTAGGCCCAAAGGAGGGCATGGCGGGAGTGCCACATGGGTCCCCCACAGCCCGTTTTTGCTCCCAAGAGGCTGAGTGCTGCCTGTCACTCCTCTTGGCCATGCCCACCATGGCCATGCCCACGCAGCAGGCCACTAGGGCAAAGAACCGGTTGCTAAATTAGTTGAATCCCACCACTGGCTCAGCCTATTCTCCAAAGACCTGAAGGCTGGGCAAGAAGCAATGGATGGAAACTAATCAATTAGAGAACCAACCTAGAACTAAGGAGAAATTTCTTGACAGAACAATTAATCAGTGGAATGATTTACCTTCAGAAATTCTGGGTGCTCCAACACTGGAAGTTTTTAAGAAGAGATTGTCTGAACTGTTTGTCTGAAATGGTAAATAGGGTTACCTGCCTGAGCAGGGGGCTGGACTAGAAGACCTCCAAGGTCTCTTCCATCTCCATTATTCTGTTAATGGGGTTGGCAATCTCTTTCTTTAGGAGTCAACAACTGGTTCTAATTAAATAACCTACACAATCACTCTGATGGATTTGGCAAGAAAAGTTCATGCTTAGCATAGGTCCAGGCACAGTATTTATTTCTATACCTATTATAATTATTCATCCGGTATCCACTTAAATTAATCTAGGGGGCTTACAAAAATTCATTAAAATATTCATAAATATTAAAATCATTTGAAATATTTTAAAATCCATCCTCCAATAAATTTCCAGTAAATCCCAAAAGCTCTGCAAAAGGGGGAAAGCTTTTCACCTGTTTCCTAAGGCTAAATAGATAGGCATTAGCCCCAATCTCAGAGGGGAAACCTGAAAAAACTTCCACTATATCCCATTTTCATCGAAAGGACAGCAATATATTTAAAAAAAATCATCATCGTGGTGATATTTTACCCCATAAGGTACACAGACAAGACACATCGCTCAATAGATGGATAGTCCCAGACTTAACGATAGTAATTGAGCCTGGAATTATGGTCCAGTCATGCTGGTTGTTAAACAGGTCAGCACATGCCTGTGCCCCATTTACAAACCTTTCTGCAGCAGTCATTAAGCAAATGTCACGGTCACTAAAGCAAACACTGCAGCTGTTAAGCAAGCCCGTTTTAGCCAAAGGGTTTATTTTTATTTTTTTTGCCAGAAACAGGAAGTAAATGCCAGTTTTTGGCCAAAAAAAGTGCCCATTAGAAATTGCGATCTGCTGAATGCGGGCCACATGCAATCATGTGATGGGAGGAGAGTGGGGGTTGCTGTTGGGACTTCAAAACTGGGTCCTAAATAGCTCTGGCTGTGCAACCGTTTGAAACTACCATGTGTGTGTAATTACATATATAAAGTGAGAAAATGTGTGCACGCGTGTGTATTCAACTCATGCTTCCTATTTTCCCCACCCAAAAAACCCCCCACCCTTTTAAGATTGCATCAGATCTGTATATGCCTGGCAGCATTTGGGCTCGGGACAATTTTAAATGAAAAATTCCTTCCCGTTTCCATTCCATGTTCTGCTCACCTAAGCCATTTAGATAATTGCAGCAAGCAATCTTTTTACTCCTTTCTTTCTCTGTCGCTCCCCATCTATCACTCCCTCCAGCCCAGGGAGAGAGAGCCGAGACAGTTTTCCCAGATGCCTTTCTTGGCAGAAGGAATTGCTGTTCTTCAGCACATTTACTTCATCGGGGGTCTCTGTGTACCTCTGAAAGGCAAAATGTCCAGGAGGGATTAACGCTTCCCTTGCTGTTTTGAAACTGTTCAGTGGTGGGATTCAGCCAGTTTGGGCCAGTTTGGCCAAACCAGTTGTTAAATTGTTGGCTGGCCCCACCCCTTCCTGCTCTACGCCTTCCAGGAGCCCCCACATGCGCCGTTTTTGCTCCCGGGTGTATATGGAGGCCTACTAAGGCCAAAACAGGATGCGGGGAGGTATAGCCCCCCACCCTCGTGGCCCGTTTTTGCTCCTGGGGGGTGCAGGAGGCCAAGTGCTGCCTGTCACACACCCTGGCCACACTCACCATTGCCACGCCCACCCAGGCAGAGAGACGGTTGTTAAATTATTTGAATCCCACCACTGATGCTATTGGACTTAAGCGCCCATCATCCACAATTTTTAGGGCAATCAAAGGGATATCAGAACTCAAAGTCACTCAATGGAAAAAGAGACGGCAATGGGATTGTGAACAGAATAAGGAAAGGATTTCTACTACGTTACAAAGCAAGTTGCCAGTAAAGTGTTCATTTCTTGGAATTCATCTGGAACCCCAATGGCGCCTGTAAGCTTTTTTAGAAAATAAGTATGACAGCTTTCCAGGGAACAAACAAGCCATCAAGGGCTACATGAGGCTCTCTGAACTAGTAGAAACTGATAAACCAAAATCAAAAATTTATTTACCCAGTCCACTTTCACAATCAACTGTATTGGTGGCTGACACCATTTAGAATTACAAAAAGGAACACATTTTAACAATTGTAGGACTTTATGCTCTTTTCTGCCCACATGTTGGTTTTCCCAAACATTTTTATAATTAGTGTGGGAAGTTTGTCAATAGGCCATTGAGAAGGCCAGGCTAGCCCACTTTACATAATAAAGACTTCCCCACTGCAGCTGTAGGGGGAAGGGATATTACTCAACTCTCCACATGGCATCTGAGAACTCATCTATGGATTCAAAACAGCCTCGAGAGTAGCCCCCTGCATGGCACCATGGGAGTCTGACAACCAATCAGAATACATTTCTTACACAGGAACAGGAAACAGAGAGGTGGGACTAAACAGGGTATAAAAAGCCTAGCAAGCCCCTTCCTCACCCCTTCTCTTCCTCTCCATCAACATTGAAACATATGATCACCTTTTCTGGTCAGGGCTCAAGCCATGTGGCCCTGTCCAACAATAAACCATCTTTCCAAGCAGCCTCCATGTCTCCAGTGTCTTCTTCCCCACTTGGAGCTGAACCCAGAAGGACATTTCTTTCAACATTAGCATTGTTCTTAAGTGTCCCTTAATATAATGTAACAATGTTTTCTTCAGTTTTCATTTAATTTCATTTTCTTCCTCATCCTGCCCCATATGGACTATGACAAAATAATCTTATTTTTTTTAAAAAATATTTTTTACCATTTACCATTTTATTATAAAAACATTTTAAAGTTCAGACTGTCCCAGGAGCTGTTGAAAACAGTGCTACAGAGTAATGATTGAGTCTGTCATTTGTACTACTATAACTGTCTGGTTAGAGAATATAAAGGGATGCGGTGGCTCAGTGGCTAAGACGCTGTTCTTGTTGATCAGAGAGCTCAGCAGTTTGGCGGTTCGAATCCCTAGCGCCGCATAACGGAGTGAGCTCCCGTTACTTGTCCCAGCTTCTGCCAAACTAGCAGTTCGAAAGCATATAAAAATGCAAGGAGAAAAATAGGAACCACCTTTGGTGGGAAGGTAACAGTGTTCTGTGTGTTTAGTCATGCCGGCCACATGACCACGGAGACATCTTTGCACAGCCCTGGCTCTTTGGCTTTGAAACGGAGATGAGCACTTCCCCCTAGAGTCAGAACAACTAGCACATATGTGCTAGGTAAACCTTTACCTTTACCTTTAACTGTCTGGTTTGGTACAGAAACCAATCAGGACAGGTACAGACTCCCAACAGATAGTTAAGACTGCAGAAAGAACAATTGCAACCAACCTGTTTTCCACTGAGGATCTGTATAATACAGGAGCCAGAAAGAGGGCTGAGAAAATATCTGCAGACCCCTCACATCCTGCGCATAAACACCTCCCCTTGGGATGCCGCTATAGGGCATTGCCTGCCAAAATAACTCGACACAAAAGATAGTTTTTCCCCTCATATCATCCCTCTGCTGAACATCTAATTCCCACAGTACTGTCTTATGTCTAAGTATATTTACCCATGAAGGATGGCTGTATTACTGTAACCCTTCTCAACTTTTTTATTATTCGGTATCATTATTATTGTTGTTGTTGTTGTTATTATTATTCTGTTGTTTTGCATGTACACTGAGAGTTTCTGCACCAGAAACAAAATTCCTTATGTGTCTGATCACACTTGGCCAAATAAACCTGTTCTGTTTTATGCTATGCTATGCTATGCTATGCTATGCTATGCTATGCTATGCTATGCTATGCTATGCTATGCTATGCTATGCTATGCTATGCTATGCTATGCTATGCTATGCTATGCTATACTCAGAGGTGGTATTCAGCCAGTTCTCTGCAGTTCAGGCAAACCGGTAGTGGCAGCTGTGGGAGGCTCCGCCCACCACCACCCCGACATAATGCGCGAGCACTGTGCATGCACAGAAGGCAGTGCGCATGCGCAGATGTGGCACGTGCTCACATTCGCGAATGAGTAGGAAAGGTAAGTGAATCCCACTGCTGGCTATGCTATGGTGTGCCATGCCATGCCATGCTATGCTATTCTCACCAATAGAAGGGAGAAACTTTGCCTGCAGCAAAGAGGAGGGGGCAAAACCCCTTTGAATGAATATGATTTCAATTCTGCTGACTTGGCACACTTTTCTTAATTGGATTTTCCTCATCATGTTCCCAAACACCTCAAATGAGTGAATTGTTTTCTTAGACAAAGAAGAGAGTTACCTCAGCAAAGATAACATTATGGAAAGATGCTGTTGATTGCACACCTGAGGTCAATGTCTTTTCTACAATAGCATATCCCTTATGTCAGAAAGCTATAAGGAACTATCATCTTCCTCTTATCAAATGCCAAAAAAATATATCATTATGTAGCTTCCACTGAACCACAGATGTTAAGGGAGCCGCTGTGGAAGGCGAGGAAGTCGCTGCTGATTAGTTGATAAACCTGCCAATGGAAAGAAGGAGAGAGAAATGTGATACACCATCCAGAACACCACAGAGAATGAATCTCATCTGGACTATTAGAAAAACGTGAATTGACTCCCCTGTCCTCAAATGGAAAAATAATGGGCATTTGTTATTTATTCAAGCCAGGATTTGGCTATAATGAGCAGCTCACAATCCTTATGCTATTATTATACCAGCTGACTTGGGATAAGGAACACAGAAAAGTATGCAGATTCCAACTAGGATCTCTAGATAGTCTCTGCCTCATCTGTAGAAAACCAATTCCTGACTTTCCATTACAAAGTATGTTAATGCACACACTTGCAAAAAAACAAATATTTGTAAATTTTACTTGCTTCTTCTGCAGCTCTTTTCCACCAGATATGATGATGATGATGATGATGATGATGACGACGACAATAATACATCAACAAATTGCAGCTTCCTACAATAACACCAGCAGAACTGCAAAAAGCTGCGCTACTCGGAACATCGTATATTCTAAGAAGGTACCAAGGACGCTCGCAGCAACCCGTATCAACTATTAGCACCAATCAATGGTATTTGTGATGCATTTTTGAATGTTCAGTTGACTGAGTTTCATGTTTAATGAATAATAATAGTAGTAATAACTACTATTACTATTACTATAAACTAATGAAAGCGAAGATGCAAAAATCCATTGACAATCCAAACTGCCGACTTTGCAACAACAAAGTCGAAACTGTTTCACATTTAATATGTGAATGCAGCAAAATCGCACAAACTGATTACAAAGCTAGATACGACCGAGTTTCTAAATTAATCCCCTGGTCATTATTTAAAATATATGATTTACCTGCATCCAGAAAGTCATAGGAACATAAAGTGGAAAAAGTTACCGAAAATGAGAAGGTGAAGATCTTGTGGGACTTTTGAATACAAACGGATCGTCATTTGGAGCACAACATGCCAGATATCACAGTTGTAGAGGACAGAAGTGTACAGTTTATTGATATCACTGTACTAGGAGATTCCAAAGTCGAAGAAAAAGAACTAGAAAAAATAATGAAATATCGCGACCTGGCCATCGAAACTACACAGCTATGGATGAAGCATGTAATAGTGATACCCATTGTCATCGGGGCACTTGGCACCATGTCCAAGAATTTTACAAGATACATCAACAAATTGTAGCTTTCTGCAATAACACCAGAGGAACTGCAAAAAACTGTGCTTTTCGGAACATCTTAAATTTTAAGAAGGTACTTGGTTGATTCCTAGGACGCTGGCAGCAACCTGCAGCAACCATTAGCACCAGTCAATGGTATTTGTGATGCATTTTGAATGTTCAGTTGGCTGAGTTTCATGTTTAATGAATAAAGTATAGTAATAATAATAATAACAACAACAACAATATCCTATATTTTAAGAAGGCACTTGGCTAATACCTAGGATGCTGGCAGCAACCCGTATCGGCCATTAGCACCAGTCAATGGTATTTGTGATGCATTTTTGAATGTTCAGTTGGCTAAGTTTCATGTTAATGAATAAAGTATATATAATAATAATAATAGTAATAGTAACAACAACAACAATAATCTTACATTCTGTGACAATATGTGATGTTGATGATACCTCAGCCATCAAATATCCACATGACTACCCGAGCTCCTTGAGAAACACTTGATAGACAGAAGAAAATGCCAAAACCAGTCTGAATATCTTACTGACAGTGTGACAAACCATAATAACCAGTAGTGGGATTCAACTGGTGTAACAGCTGGTTTTCTGAGCGCATGCTTTGCATGCTTCATAAGTTTTGCGTGCACCCCATGGTGTGTTTTAAAACATCTCTAAAACTTATCTTCTACTGCAGCCCCTGTGAGTAAAACAGCTGAGGAGCAGCAATCCACTCTGCTACGACTATCAGCTGGGATTCAAAGAAAGGAAATGTAGGACAGACTAGTGCAGTGGGCGGAGTCAACTGAACGCCGGAACTACCGGTTCACCCAAACCGGTCCGATCCGGCTGAATCCCACCCCTGATAATAACAATGTTGACATTGGCCAAAAGGACAGCAAAGAAAAATGGAAAATATTCTCCTTGAGAGCAAAGGAGCTGAACTAGCAAAATGGCTTGAGAGACGAATGGAAGACTAAGCCCGCCAATGATCTGTGTTCAAGAATAATTTGCCAACTTAGTCTCTGGAAGAGAGAGAGGACAACAGCGGTAGAGTTGTTTTGACACCCAGAAAGGAGAAAAGGAAAGAGAGAAAAAACACCACCATGCTTCTATTTTCCTTCGGCATCCACATACACACCCCAAGTTAAAATGCATGAATGGGCTTTGAGGAAGAGAGAACAAATATCAAATAAAACAAGAAAAGAAGGCAAAATAAAACTGCCACATTTCCCATCTCTCAAATCCCAGTCTTTAAGATTTGTAGAAGGTTGCAAAGTTTTGAGATGGATTTTACAATAAATGATTACAGAAAAGGAGAGGAAAAAGCTGTTGTGGATAATATTCTACTTTGCATCGCAAACGATCAGTGATTTGCCCCCCCCCTCCAAGCACAGAATGTGGCTGCTATTTATTACAATGAGGTATTGCCCGATTTGAGGAAATGTCCTTCAAGAACAAAGATGGATATCTTTTTTTATTCTAAGGCTGAATTTGATAATAAAGCTGTACATAAGTTGACCTTTTGCCAGAGTCCTCTTCCAAAATGTATTTAACAGATTTTTTTTTTTTTGGGGGGGGGGGGGCATCAGTAGGCCCCTATCACTGAACTTTATGCAAGTAATTCCATAACAGTTAGAACAATTAATCAGTGGAACAACTTGCCTCCAGACTTGGTGAATGTTCCAACACTGGACATTTTAAAGAAGATGTTGGACAATCACTTGTCTGAAATGCTGTAGGGTTTCCTACCTAAGCAGCGGGTTGGACTAGAAGACCTCCAAGGTCCCTTCCAACTCTGCTATTCTATTCTAATCTATTCTAAATATCCATCTTCATATCATGGCCGACTATTAGTGAGGCCTTGTATGGTTAAGTTAGTTGGAGGTTTCTCTCTCTCCTGAGTATAGAAGTCTATAAATGATGGGCAGGCAATCTTCTCACAGAGATACCAAGGGCTCCAGCAAGCCATGCCATTCCGAGTGGGGCTATTTTCCCCATTTGGAAGACGACTTGAGGAACTGGGGTTTAGTCCTCCCCGCAAAGCCCAACACAGACACAATATGGCTTATTTCTGGCTGGGTAAGGCACTAAAAAAAAGTAACAGAGGTGCCTTAAGTTTAAAGGGATCCATTTTTCCCTCCACCCACCTCCATCCGTGGACCAAAACATTTCTCCACAGACTGTGCCAGAACCAAGCAAAAGTGTAGCAGCACCTTGAAAAGTGACGTCTTCTTCAAATGGCATTCAAAAACGTTTTGCAGTATTACATTATGTTGGAAGAAATGTCCATCTGGATTCAGTTCTAAGTGGGGGAAAAGACACTGGATTCATGGAAGATGCTTGGAAAGAAGGTTTATTGATGGACAGGATCACATGGTTTGAGGTCCTGGGAGGGATAAGGGAAGAGATGCTGAGAATGGCCTGGTTTTATGCCCTCTCTGGGCTTTTGAATTTGAGCTTGTATTCTGATTGGTTGTCAGACTCCCGTGAGGCCATGCAGGGGCAACTCTACAGGCTGTCCTGAGTCCCAAGCTTGGTTGACTCTTGCTGGGTGATGATGTAATGAAAGGACTTTGGGATTCCTATTATCGCTCTGCCTCAAGGAGGTAGATCTTTGTTATGTAGAATAGACTGGCTCAGGCCTTAATGGCCATTAACAAAAGTGAGGTGGTGGTGAATTTCTGCCTCCCTTTTAGGGGAAATATTCTGCCCTTTTAATATTTCCTAAAATATCTCATTTTTCTAGGAGAAGGGAAGGTACTAACTTCCTACAGTTGCCACATCTGTGCAGTTTTCCTGCCAGTGACAGCGAAGTGATTTATTTGTTAGTTCTACTTATATATTTTGCCATAGCCATCTTTCAGGATTATTATTTTTTTTTTACTTCTCTAGCACAATATTTCACAGCTGTGATCTTGCTTAACTTTTTCCAGATTTTATTGTTCTTGCCTCAACATAGACTTATATTCACCTTTTCCTCCAGGGTTTGAAAAGATAATATAACATTCTGCCTTCTTCTTATTCCAACACCTTGCTTCGCCCCATCTTAGCATGCAGTTTGGTGCAGCGACTAAATTGGTGGCCTAGAATCCAACTAGACTGGGAGTTCTAGTTCTGCCTTAGGCATGAAAGCTGGCTGGGTGACTTTGGGCCCCTTTCACAACTTTGTTATGGGGGAAATGGGAGTACTGCTGTAGTGGCATTAGCCATGGTGGCGCAGTGGTTGAAATGCAGTACTGCAGGCTACTTCTGCTGGCTGCTGGCTGCACTTCAGCAGTTCAATTTTCACCGGTTCAAGGTTGACTCAGCCTTCCATCTTTCCGAGGTGGATAAACTGAGGACCCAGATTGTTGGGGGCAATAGGCTGACTCTGTAAAACTCTTAAAGAGGGCTGTAAAGCACTGTGAAGCAATCTGCAAGCCTAAATGCTATTTGGTAGGTTTGCAACCTTGACTTACCTACAAAATAATAAAGATGGGGGGGGGGAGAGAATTTAATTTCTCCTCATCTAATTGGATTTCAACCTGGGTCTTCCCCAATTTAGCATATCCCAATATAGATCAGAAATTGGCAGTAAATGTCTATAGATGCCATCCAGAACTATTACCGTATTTTTCGGCGTTTAAGATGCACCAAGATTTTGAAGAGGCAAATAAAAAAAAAGGTTTTGCAATCTGCAGACCTCCCAAAAATGGCCCATTTTTCGTGAAAATGGGCCTGTTTTTGTCAAAAAAAGGGCATGCATAGTCTTTAGGAGACTTATAGAGTGCTCCTGGGAACTAGCCCCCCCCCCCAAACGAGCAAAAAACGGCCCGTTTTTGCTCATTTTTTCCCTCCGGAGCCCCCAGGATCACTCTGGAAGCCTCCTAAAGGCTATGCACGGCTATTTTTGCAAACGGGGCAGAGTTTCAGGAGGCCAAAAATGCTGCATTCAGTGTATAAGATGCACCCAGATTTTCACCCTTTTTTTGAGGGAAAAAGGTGCGCCTTATACGCCGAAAAGTACAGTACTTACTGACCACCCAAATTTATTCATACACAGGTAGTCTTCAGCTTACATCTGTTCCTTCCATGACTGTTCAAAGTTATAATGGCACTGAAAAAAGTGAAAACAGTTTTTTAATACTTATGAGCATTACCGCATCCCCAGGTCACGTGATCAAAATTCTGACACTTGGCAACTAGTTCCTATTTTTGAGGGTTGCAAAGTCCCGGGGTTGTGTGATCCCCTTTTGTGACCCTCTGACAAGCAAAGTCAGTGGGCAAGTCAGATTCACTTAACAACCGGGTTACTAACTTATCAACTGCAGTGATTCACTTAGCAACGGTGGCAAGAAAGGTCGTAAAATGAGGCAAAACTCACTTAACAAATGTCTCACTTAACAACAGAAATTTTGCCTCTCCTGTAGCCCCAAGTCAAGGACTGCATATACATGCTCATACAGAAAGAGATTCAAATCTCAGGAAATCTCACATTAAAATATTATGCCAACTTGTATGGCATAAGAACCTAAGTCTCAAGTCACAATATGGTTTCTATTGTGATCATAGCATATTATGCAGTGGTGGGTTTCAAAAATTGAACCTACTCTGTGGGTGTGGCCTCCTTTGTGGGAGTGGCTTGCCGCCCATGTGACCGGAAATGAAGATGCCGACGACACTTGTCAGAACCACCTTAAATTACCTCACACACAGCACTGGCATGCATAAGAATAGAATGTCAACTTGTTTTTTAAAAGGCATCTTTGGTTTGCGTTAAAACAACTTCAACAGGAGGGAAGGAAGGAGAGAAGGAGGGAAGGGGAAGGAGGGAGGGAAGGAAGGGGAGTAGGAGAGAAGAAACGAGGGAAGGAAAGAGGGAGGGAGGGAAGAAGAAGTAGGACCGTTGTAAGATAAGATGGATCTATGGGATGTTAAAAAAGCAATCTTCGAGTATATTGTCAACAGTAGGGAAAAATTGTTATAAATACATATTATTAATAACAGTTATGAGATCATATAATTGTGAATGTATATATGAAATTGATAAAATTAAAATTAAAAAAATAAAAAATAAAAAATAAAACAACTTCAACACAAGCAATGTTCTGACCACAAACACAGTAGTCATCCTTACATCCTTCCAAGGACCAGTGGTGGGTTTCAAAAAAGTTTGGAACCTCTTCTGTAGGTGTGGCCTGCTTTCCGGGTCCACTGGTGGAACCTCTTCTAACCGGTTCGGTAGATTTGACGAACCGGTTCTACCGAATAGGTACGAACTGGTAGCAACCCACCTCTGATATTATGTATGATCCAGAGGTGGTATTCAGCCGGTTCCTACTGGTTCGGGCGAACTGGTAGCGACAGCTGCTGGAGGCTCTACCCACCTACTCTGATGTTATGTGTGACCTTCTGCATGAGTGCGCTCACATTTGCAAACCGGTAGCGAACGTAAGTGAATCCCACTCCTGATATGATCATAATGTATATTATATGAGCATAGCATATGTAGATTCTCCCCTCAGGATGCCGCTGCAGGGCATTGCATGCCAAAACAACCAGACACAAAGATAGTCCATCCGTCCCCGGTGCTATCACTCTGAACAGACCCATTAGATCTCACAGGGTTGGCCTCCTCCAGGTGCCATCTACCAGCCAATGCCACCTGGCTATTACCCAGGAGAGGGCTTTCTCTGTGGCAGCTCTAGCTCTCTGGAATGAACTCCCTGCAGGGATTCAGACCCTCACCTCTCTCCAGGCCTTCCGAAAAGCCGTCAAAACCTGGCTTTGCCGGCAGGCCTGGGGGTGATGAGTTCCCTCCCCTCTCGACATGTATGGTTGTGCGACTGTTGCTTACTTTTATTATTTGTATTTCGTTTTTTATGTTCCCCTTTTTCCCCTTTTGAATTGTTTGCCACCCTGAGTTCTCCCGGAGAAGGGCGGCATATAAATAATAAAATTCCATTCCAATTCCAACACTTAACTCCCACAGCACTGTTTTAGGCCTAAAGATATTTAGCCATGTCGTAGGCTGTATTGCTGTTCTCCTTGTCATCTTCTCGTTCTCATTTCTCATCTTCTCATCTTTCTGCATCTTATGATTTATCGTGTTTGTACCCTATGATTCATGATCTATGACCTATCCCTTTGTTGTTTGTATGTACACTGAGATCTTATGCATCGGAGACAAATTCCTTGTGTGTCCAATCACACTCGGCCAATAAAGAATTCTATTCTATTAAAGAAAACCATAATAAATGATAAAGGGGAAGCCCACAATGGTAGTTGCTTAATCTAGATTAGGGCTGAGTGTGTTGCATAAAAGTATCCTGAAAGAAACTTGCAGAAGCTAACTTGGAAATGGATCTTCTTCTCCTCGCCTGCCTTTGTCTTATGCAAATTGCAAGATATTGTTCTTCCCAGATAAATATTATCTTCCTGCCTTTCTGGTAGTTGAGTCATTTTCTTTCATTTGATAAAAATATGTAAACAGCCTTGAAGCTCTGGAAGCTAGGTTGGTCTCTGAAAAGATACTGATGCTTTATCCCTATTGATAGGTCACAATTAACTAGTTTGTGGAGATGGGGCTAACCTGTTGTCAGGGATGGGCTTCAAAAATTTCAGCAACGGGTTCTCTGCCTGCTTACTGCATGGGCATGGCCTAGTCAATTTCAATTTTCAATTTCAATTTCAATTTAATAAAATTTGTATGCCGCCCACTCCCTTGGGATTCTGGGCGGCTTACAGGCAGATAAAAAAAAAAGCATTTAAAAATATAAGATAAAAGATACAATTATTAAAATTACACATCATCCATTCTGTCTAGATGGGGCTGGACATTGTTCAGCAGCCCCAGGCCTGCCGGAACAGCCAGGTTTTAGTGGCTTTTCAGAAGGCCGAGAGAGTGGGAAGGGTCCGGATCTCTATGGGGAGATCGTTCCACAGGGCCGGAGCAGCTACAGAGAAGGCCCTCCCCCAAGGGGCCGCCAGCCGGCATTGTCCGTCCGACGGCACCTGGAGGAGGCCCAATCTGTGAGATCTTATTGGTCGTTGGGAAGTATGTGGCAGGAGGCAGTCTCTCAGGTAGCCAGGTCCTAAGCCATGTAGGGCTTTAAAAGTAACGACTAGCACCTTGAAGCGCGTTCGGAGACCAATGGGGAGCCAGTGCAGCTCGCGGAGGATGGGTGTGACATGGATGTATCTAGGTACACCCAATATCGCTCGCGCGGCTGCATTCTGGAACAACTGCAGTCTTCGAGCACTCTTCAGGGGCAGCCCCATGTAGAGCGCGTTACAGTAAGAGCCCCATGTAGAGCGCGTTATAGTAATCCAGTCTTGAGGTGATGAGGGCACCATGGTAGAGGGGTCATTTTCGCCTTCCCCAGGTTCCGGAGTCTTGCCTTGAAAGGTGGGCAAAAGCAGGGTGAAAACTGCTTCCCCATGGCTTTGGAAGCCCTCCAGGGTCATTTCCAGCCTTCTGGAACTTCCAGAACACCCAACTTTCCCCCTTCCGGATCCTCCGTGCTGGCCCAGCACTTACCTTGCATCCAAAACAGGCTGTGTGGAAACTCCTGGGAGGGAAGGGGGGATGGCATGGGAGAAGTGGGATTTGAAGGTTCTCCGAACCGGCCATAACATTAGCTACAGGTTCTCCCGAACCTGGCCAAACCCACAGCAGCCCACCCCTGCCAGTTGTACAACTGAGAAAAATTAAATCTTAGCCAATTAAGGACTTTAGGTTTAGCTGGAAACAGTCTTTGGTTTGAAATTTGGGGTTAGATTAACCCTTTTATATCTGAGGTGGCGCAGTGGTTAAATGCAGCACTGCAGGCTACTGCTAGATCAGCAGTTCAGCGGTTCAAATCCCACCGGCTCAGGGTTGACTCAGCCTTCCATCCTTCCGAGGTGGGTAAAATGAGGACCCAGATTGTTGGGGGCAATATGCTGACTCTCTGTAAACCGCTTAGAGAGGGCTGAAAGCCCTATGAAGCGGTATATAAGTCTACTGCTATTGCTATTATTGCTATCTTGGTCAAGCGTATCATCCAAATAGATCAAGGAACAGCCCACCAACATTTTTCTTATCCACAGCCAAGTCAAAAGAGAAGATATGCCTCTGGGTCCCACCAGATGACATCATTTAATAGAGGGTCTTGGAGCATAGTCCTCTTATCTGATTTGGTGGGCTGAGCAGGTATCCTCAGGGTGATAAACCTGAATTGTTCCTAAAAGACTAGGAGTCAGCACAGCTTGTGCAATAGTGGCATAACCCAAAGCAAATCTTGGAATATAACCCCAAAATGCATGTCACTGCATTCTGGCCACTTGAAACTTTCCACACGGAATGCAACAGAATAGACCAGTTAGGAAAAGACTAAGGCGGGAATAACCTTGAGCAGGAGCCCCTAAACCAGTGGTGCAATTCAGCGGTTCTATCTGGATCGGGCGAACTAGTAGTGGTGGCGGTGGAATGCTCCGCCCACCCACCTGACATCATCACGTCCCATTTTTGATGCTCTGCACATGTGCAGAAGGTCCTGCGCATGCACAGAGGTGCTCACATTTGTGAACCGATAGCGAAGGTAAGTTGATTTCATCCCTGCCAGGAATGGATGCTATTCAGAGGTAGTATTCAGCCGGTTCTCTCTGGTTTGGGCGAATCTGTAGCGGCAGCTACGAGAGATTCCACCCACCTGCCCCGATGTAATGTGCGAGCACTGCACATGCACAAAAGGCGGCACGCATGTGCAGACTCAGCGTGTGCGCTCACATTTGCGAACCGATAGGGAAGGTAAGTGAATCCTACCGCTAGTGCAATTCAGCCATGGCTGCTATCTACTCCTCAAGTTGGAAACAGGAACTCAGGACTCCAAAATTGAGCACCAGCTCTCTCCAGATGATTGCTACCTCATCAAGATGACAGCTGTCAGGATTCAAACCCAGAGCCACTCTTGTCTTGCAAAGGCAAAGTTGCAGCTGGTTCCTCCTTATCCAGATCCTCAGCACATCCAGGCACTAAAGCAAGTCCCTGAACGACATCAATTGTCCGATCTGGAGCTTGGGGTTGTTTTTTTTTAATTCCACAACCTTCTACTCCACCACTTGGTGCTGACTATAAGAGACGAGGAACTCAGGCAGGCAGATGTTGTAGAAGGGACACGCTGTGCCCATTGGGAGTGAAGGACATTGAAAAGGAAGCAAGAAAGAATCTGGTGTCCATTGAACCACTGCGAAAGAGCCTCTTTTATCCTTTTCAGGCAGACTGGAAAAGGGGGGTGTTTCTTCTTACTTAATGGGAGTGGGGGGGGGGGGGAAGCCAGCTGAACAAGAACAAAAATTCATTTTTCTGGAATGAAAAAAAAAATGGCCGACAGAGCCTGTCAGATGCTCCATTGGCCCTATACTAGCCAGGTGGCCCATTCCTGGTTTTCTTTGCCAAGCGAGCTGCTCCTTTTGGTAGCAGCCAAGCAGAACCAAGTGGCCAGATCCATCACTCACGCTCCAGTTACAGCTCATTTGGTCCAGAGCCAGCCCCCCCCACCTGCCTCCCACCAGCCCCCTCAAAACAAATGTAAACATTCAAAGCACAGCCAGTCTCGTCCCTTTATTTACACCAATGTTAGCTTGTTACACGGGCAATCCGGCCTCTCAAATGCTCACATGTGTCGAGACTGGATGTCCATTGTGGCATTATCCTGGTGAACACAATGCTAGGGTTCGCAAGAGAAGGTGGCGTACTTGGCTTCCTTCCCAAGGCTAAAATTGGCAACACAAATCCACCAGAACTGCAGCATTGTCTGATTCTTTCCCTTGTGACGTTTGGTTCATCACCTGGCAGGGTTGAATTATTACCTTGATAGAGTTTATCTCACTGAGCCTGGAGGTATTGTAAATATTTCAGATGCTGTGGCCGAGCTTTTAAACCATGCTGAAGCAGAAAGGGTTTATTTGGTGGGTACCTGAGGACCTAGGTACCTGAGACACCGCCTCCTGCCAATTACTTCCCATAGACCGATCAGATCGCACAGACTAGGCCTTCTCCGGATCCCATCTGCCAGCCAATGTCGGCTGGCGACTCCCCGGGGGAGAGCCTTCTCTGTTGCAGCTCCAGCCCTCTGGAACGAGCTCCCCGTGGAGATCCGGACCCTTACTACTCTCCCGGCCTTCCGTGAAGCCACTAAGTCCTGGCTGCTCCGGCAGGCCGGGGGGCTGTTGAAGTATCCAGCCCCACGGTAACTATGAATGTTGTGTATTTTAAATTGTTGTTTTGTCTATTTATCCCCTTCCCTTGTTTGTTGTAAGCCGCCCGGAGTCCTTCGGGAGTGGGCGGCATACAAGACCCATAAACTGAACTGAACTGGTTCTGATTTGGATCTGAAACTTGACGTTATAGCAATAGCGATAGCACATAGAGTTATATACCGCTTCACAGTGCTTTACAGCCCCCTCTAAGCAGTTTACAGAGTCTACCTGTTGCCCCCAACAATCTGGGTCCTCATTTTACCAACCTCAGAAGGTTGGAAAGCTGAGTCAACCTTGAGCCTGGCGTGACTTGCTCTGCCAAACTGCTGGCAGCTGGCAAGCAGCAGAGGTAACCTGCAGTACTGCACTCTAACCACTGTGCCACTGCAGTTCATTGTGATGTATAAACCAGGGCTCTCCAACCTTAGCAACTTTAAGCCTGGCGGACTTCAACTCCCAGAATTACCCAGCCAGATTTGCTTTATTGGCTGGGTAATTCAGGGAGCTGAGGTCCACCAGGCGTAAAGTTGCCAAGGTTGGAGATCCCTGGTATAAACCGTTGTTTACGTCAATATTTTGGACACCAGGGACTGATTCTGTGGAGAGAGGTTTTTCCACTGACCAAAGGGAATGTGGTTTCACATGCTGTCTGCATACTACGGGTGGGGCAGTGGTGGGATTCAAATAATTTAACAACCAGTTCTCTTCCCTAATGCCCAGCTGGGTAGGCGGAACTCAGTGATCATGTGACTGGGTGGGCATGGCCAACTCAATGTCACGCACGTCAATGGGCGTGCTTTGCCTTAGCTGTGACAGTGTCATCAGGGTTAATTGGAGAGGCAGTTTCTGTAAGCAGGGCAATAAAGGTTAGGCTAGAAACAACATCAGAATTTTTCCTTCCTGCCTTCCTTACAAGATTAGCCCTGTAAAGTGGAAAAAATCAAAAGGAGATTTCTTCCAAAAACCGGTTCTCTGAACTGCTTAGAAAGTTAACAACCGGTTCTCCCGAATAGGTGCAAACTGGCTGAATTCCACCACTGGGGTGGGGCTTCACTGGTTTACACTTGTTTGCACAGTTTCTGGCATGCTGCGGACCAGTCCCGGTCCTGGGACTGGGGGTAGGGGACCCCTGGTTTCACGGGTGGGATTCAGCCAATTTGGACTGGTTCTGGCAAACTGGTTACATCTGGTTCGCTGAACTGGTAGTTCCAAGGACTGGCTGGCCCCACCCACCCCACTCTGCTCCTCTCAGGACTCTCCATGGGGCCCATTTTGGATGCCAGGTAAGTGCAGGGCCCGTGCGGAGCCTCCGGGAGAGCGAAAAGTGGGCCTCCTGGAAGTTCCAGAAGACTGAAAACGTGCCCGTTTCCAGCCTCCGGAGGGTCTCCGGAGCCTGGGGTGGCTGTTTCCACCCTCCCAGAGGCTCAAGGAAAGCCTTGAGGATCCTGGGGAGGGCAAACCCCCACCCTGCCGTGGTGGAGGAGGCCAGGTAGGCCACACCCACCATGACCACGCCCACCCAGCAACTGGGCAGAGAACTGGTTGCTAAAATTTTTCAACCCCACAATGGCCTGGTTTTTATCACAGTCTAAAAGCTTTGGACTTCACTGATTTAGTCCATAGAACTACTATACTATTGCCTTATTCTCTTCAATTAACCAAGATGGGGCATCGTCTTGTCCTTTCTGTTTTAACAAGGACAAGTTGAAGAAAGCGGTTGGTGGATTCCCCTGAATCTTTATTTCTCTTTCCATCAGGGAACCCTGAATTGGCTTACAAAAAGGATTGATTTCTTCTCGTTGCTCCTGATTCTTCATTACATTCACATTAGCGGGTTCTTTTGGGAAACTCTGACCCTACTAGTTCCAGCCTCAGGCAGAAGAGGCTCAGTGGTGGGATTCAGCGAGTTCGCAACTATTCGGGAGAACCGGTTGTTAACTTTCTAAACAGTTGGGAGAACAGGTTGTTGGAAGAAATCTCCCCTCCCCCCACTTTACAGGGCTAATCCTGTAAGGAAGACAGGAAGGAAACATTCTGGTGTTGTTTCTAGCCTAATCTTTACTGCCCTGCTTACAGAACCTGCCTCTCCGGTTAACCCTTATTATATTGTCACATTATATTATATTGTTCCCAGCCCCACTTGAATTGTTGCGATTGTTGTGTAGTTTTTAATCTGTTTCTTGTATCTTGCTTTTGTTTTGTTCGTTTTTGTATTCCCCCTTCCCCATTTGTTAGCCACCCTGAGTCCCTCGGGAATAGGGCGGCATACAAGTATAATAAACAACTAAACAACTAAAACAACAGCTAAGGCCAAGCGCCCATCGACGTGAGTGACAGTGAGTTGGCCACACCCACCCATTCACATGACCACCGAGCCACGCCTATCCAGCTGGTCATTAGGGCAGAGAACTGGTTGTTAAATAATTTGAATCCCACCACTAACGAGGCTATAGTGAAAAATAAATTAAAAAATGACCTCTTTAATTGTGATTAATTGCCCATTTGGAGAAGATTTTTTCTAAGCCTTTGGTGGGTTTTTTTCTCTGCTTTTTCCTCCCCTCTGTGACAGTTGGCAGCATTTAGGCTGGAATTTGCCCAGGATTGTCTTCCAGAGATGCAAGCCGTATATCCTTGCTAAACTGCTTTGATCTGTGGCCACTGCATTTTAATGAGAGTTTGATAAGCCCTCCATCCTGCAAAAGCTTAGAAGCGAGATGGGCAGCCAACCAATTTAGTAGTAGCAATAATAATAATAAATAAATAAAATAAAATAAAACAAGAATGCCTGTCATTTCGGTAGCATCTATACACTCTCTGCTTTCTGGCTCTGTTGCCTCTGCCCTAAAGGCCAGTCCTGTTCTTTTGCATACAAGGCACAGCCTCGCAATGGCGGTGAAGGATGCCAAATTTCTTACATCATCTCACCCCTCCCTGCCTAAGGGATGGCTGCTACCGGCTGCCACCGCAGCTGCCGAATGAGAAACAGAGGAAACTGGCTGACTCCCGGCTTCTCAGCTGCCTTTCAAAGGCGTGGCTTTTGGCTTTCCTTTTTTTCATCCTCCTCTCCCTTTTTATTTTTAATTTTTTTTGCTGACGTGGTAAATGTCCGCAGGGGTTAACACAGGACTGCTGGGTTGGTTGAGTTGAAACTGTCTTTTCTCCGCCTCCATGACCAACTCCCTAGCCAGGGAGCTCATGGAAAGGATGTGTGTGTGTGCATGTGTGAATGCTATCAGATGTACTGGCATTGCCAAGAATTAAGTAGCTTGCTCAGGGCCAAGAGGCAATGGAGGCGTATTGGAAAGAAGCCTTCGATGGCAAGTTGCGTCTTCCTTTTTATTTTTATTTTTAACAATTCCCTTTTTATCTTGGGGTTGTTCTCTTTTAGAATTGCATGGCGTCAGTTTTTTTTTGCGGGATTTTTCAGCTGCCTGGGGCTGTTTTTTTAGTCAGGCGGTATCTAAATGGAGTAAATTAAATATGTAATCACAAAACATCCTCTCAAATGGAGGCAGGACGCAGTTGAAAGGGAATGCCTCTAATACAGAAGCCCTTCCCACCCCTCAAATCAAATTCACAAGGAATCCCAACTAAGGGCATTCTGGGGGAAGAAAAGGATGGGTGGCATCATTGACCAAAAAAAAAAACTATTAATACATTCTTGGTTCCACCACAAAACCGCGGACGACAAAATCGCGGTCGACGAAAGCGCGCATTTGACGTCATCACAGTGCGACGAAAACATCGCGCTGTGATCGAAAAATGTAAAAATAAAGCGAAAACCTTACCCTAACCCCCCCAAACCTAACACTAAACCTAACCCTAAACCTAACCCTTAACCTAACCCTAAATCTAACCCTAAACCTAACCGTTAACGTAACGCTAAACCTAACGCTAACCCTTAACCTAACGCTAAACGTAACCCTAACGCTCTAAACCTAACCCTAACCCTTAACCTAACCCTAACCCTAACCCTAAACCTAACCCTTACCTTTATGTGAATCGGCTTGCTTTAATTTAATTTTTATTTCAATTTTTAATTTTTTTCGTCGCGCTGTGATGACGTCAAATGCGCGCTTTCGTCGATCGCGCTTTTGTGGACCGCGGTTTTGACGGGTCACGACATTCTTAAGATTGTAGCAATAACAACATAGCTCCTAGTTGCCCTGGCTGAAATAATGTCTCTGTAATGAATGAAAACTTGGAATAACCATGACTATTTTCTTTCGATTAAGGTACCGGTAGTCCTCGACTGAAAACAATTCATTTAGTGATAGTTTACAACAGCGCCGAAAAGAAAGACTTATAACCATTTTTCACACCGCCGTTGCAGCATTCTCCTGTTACGTGATCAAAATTCAGAGACTTGGCAACTGGTATGTGATGGTTGCACTGGCCCGGGAATAATATGTTCATCTTTTGCAACCTCCTGACAAGCCAAGGCAATGGGGAAGCCAGTTTCACTGAACAACTTAACAACAAGCAGTGATTCACTTAACAACTGTGGCAATAGCAATAGCGCTTAGATTTATATACCGCTTCACAGTGCTTGACAGCCCTCTCTCTAAGCGGTTTGCAGAGTCAGCATATTGCACCCCAACAATCTGGGTCCTCATTTTACTGACAATGGAAGGATGGAAGGCTGAGTCGACCTTGAGCCTGGGGAGATTCGAAGTGCCGAATTGCTGGTAGTTGGTAGTCAGCAGAAATAGCCTGCAATACTGCATTCTAACCACTGTGTCCCCCCTGGCTTTTAGAAAAGTGGTACAATGGAGCACTTAGCACGTAACAACTGTCTCACTTAGCAATAGAAATTATGGACTCAATTTTCACTGTAAAAATAGGACAAGCTGAATATATTAATAGATTGTAGAAATACACCGAAGGGAGGAGTAGAGGGATAGAAGAAAGAGGGGTAGCGAGGGTGGGAGAGAGGACTGGAGGGAGGTGGAGGAGGAAGGGAGGGAGCATATCGGGAGAGAGGAGTGGTAGAGGGGGAGGGGAAAGGGTAGAGGGGAATGATGGAGGGAAGAAGGGAAGTTGGAGGGGGGCGAAAGAAAGGGAGTATGGAGGGTCGAAGAGGTACATTGGGTTTCTATTTTGGGGGGTATTGTCGACAAGAGGAATGGCTGTGTTTATTGTTTAATGTTATATGGCCCCGGTTATGCACAGTATATATGTGACTGTACGAAAATGAAATGGAAAAATAAAAACACATTTAAAAATAAAATAAAATTATGGGCTCAATTGGGGTTGTAAATCGAGGACTACCAGTGCAAAAGAGGGGGAGCTTTTTCTCCCCATATAAAAGTGAGGTTTCAGATTTAATGCATTGTTATTTTTATTGCAATAGGGTCATTCCTGTAATGTGGAAAGCATGGAGTAGTTCCAATTTCTGCAGTGTAGAAGCGATGTTTACTTCCTCAAAGTTGTTGTCAGGTAAAGGTAAGGGTTCCCCTCGCGCATATGTGCTAGTCGTTCCCGACTCTAGGGGGTGGTGCTCATCTCCATTTCAAAGCAGAAGAGCCAGCGCTGTCCGAAGATGTCTCCGTGGTCATGTGGCCGGCATGACAAAACGCTGAAAGCCCACAGAACGCTGCTACCTTCCCTCCAAAGGTGGTCCCTATTTTTCTCCTTGCATTTTTTACATGCTTTCGAACTGCTAGGTTGGCAGAAGCTGGGACAAGTAATGGGAGCTCACTCCATTACGCGACGCTAGTGATTCGAACCGTGGAACTGCCGACCTTTCTGATTGACAAGTTCGGCGTCTTAGCCACTGAGCCACTGCGTCCCAAAGCTGTTGTGGGCAAGGCCAAATATAATGTCAGTGGTTAGCAGACCTCACTCTGAAACTGCTCAATGATGAGCTGGATCTCGAAAAACATTCCTTTTATGAAAATAAGTGGATGGAGAGAGGCAGCAATAGTGCTGCATGCTTAAATAGAAACATACATAAATAAGGAGAAAATAACAGGGCTTGTGTTGACACAAGAACCTATAATTTATCAAATGACCCAATGGCTCTCAGAACACACTAAGCCAGATGAAAATATAAGTTTTAGTCTATAGCAGGGGGGGTCCATTGCTGGCTAGGGAATTCTGGGAGTTGAAGTCCACAAGTCTTAAAGTGGCCAAAATTGAACACACTCGGTCTGCAGTATGAGCCATGATTTGTCCTAGGACTGGTGTTAGGTGTGCACATCCACATTGCACATACGTACATGGTTTATTTGATTTAGTGTTTTGCATAAACCCTGCCTCAATTGTACAATTTGAGTGTATTGTGTAAACTCGGCAAATTGTGGCCTCGCCCACGAAATATGCTTTATGAAACCATCATATAGTGCGTAGGAATCCTGTGGCTGCAGTCAACATATAACTTATGATTACTTTAACCCACTTTCTGAAACAAACTATCCAAACGGGTTGGTTGTGCATAACATTCTTAATCTTGAAATTAGCCAATGATAATTATTTCTTGTATGCCTTTGCCGAAGTATGGTAAACAAAGCAAGAATCCTAGATCAGTCCAATAAAAATAACCGGGATTGTAGTATACAAACATTAACACAACAATAACAAGCATAACAATCCTTCACCAGTTTCCAGATTGCAATCTGTGTTAGGTTTTATCTGACTTGATTGTGTTTTATTTATTAAATTGAAATTTATACGCCGCCCATCTCATTGTCAAATGACTTGACAGATTGCAATTACTGTAATCTTCTATTCCAAAGAGCAGATTTATGTAGTGTAATGCTGTTCTTTGGAATGCAAGCTATATACGTAGATATGGTTATCTATTGCACACTTGCCATTATTTCTCATCCCATTCTCATTTTCTGTTTATATTATTATTATTATTATACAATTGTATCACAGTGGCCAGTTGTTTCGCCGGATTTGGCATTGGTTACTAGTCGGGCCCCACCCAGGGGCCTAGGACGTCGTAACGTATTTTCGTAATATGCGTGCAGATCCAAGCAGTGCGGCTTTTTGCATTTGACTGATGGGGATTTTGTCAATTTTTAACTGTTTTAAATGTAATTCCAGTGCTTTTGGAATAGCACCCGGTGTGCCAATTACCACTGGAATTACCACTGCTGGTTTGTGCCATAGTCGTTGAATTTCTAACCTCTTTTTTCTGGCTCTGAGTTGTAGTAACAGGCCATTATGGCACGGTTTTCATCTGCACTATATTTTTGTCGTTTTGTTGGCTGGTCCGCTTGTAGCCCACTTGTCGACGGATGTCCAGGGACCCCAACATCCAAGGCGCCTACTACTATTGGTACTACCCTTGTTTGCCTTTGTCACAGTCGTTCTATTTCTATTTATAGCTCTTTGTATTTTGCTCTCTCTTCTTCTCTTCCCCCTCCTCCTCTTCTTCTTCCCTTTCCCCCCTTCTTCTTCTTCTCCTCCTCCTCCATCATCATCGTCGTCATCATCATCTCCTTTTGCCTAAACACTTGCAAGCTTTTATCAGCTAGCTTCATATGCAGAATTCAGAAAATAAGTCGGAAATATGCTATTCCCTAGCAGTAATATGTTTGTACCTATTTACTTTAAACCAGGGGTAGTCAACCTTTTTATACCTACCGCCCACTTTTGTATTTCTGTCAGTAGTAAAATTAGTAACTTTACTTTATAAAATTTATAAAGCAGAGTTACAGCAAATCCCTACCGCGCACCATGAAAGCTGGAACGCCCACTAGTGGGCGGTAGGGACCAGGTTGACTACCACTGCTTTAAACGCAAGCTCCTTCCTCATTACTAGATTATAGCTTTATTGATTAGCCTACAGGCCATATCAAAGCATCCTCATTACTAAGTGTATTTAAAATTGCACCAAATCAGATTCCCACATTCCAAAGGCTTTAGTAGTCGAAGCCAAAACTGGTGAGTGGACACACGCCGACTTCCATCCCCCACCCAGCTTGCATCACGCCGCCGTCGGACAACTTCAAATTGCCTTGCCTGGGGCTGCAAGGGCTGGACCAAGCTTTGCCATCCAAGGAATTCTGGGAGCTGTAGTTCTGCAGTGATGCTGCATAGGCTCTAGAGAGAGCATATTAGGAACAAGGGGGAAAAACTACTTTCCCCAAAATTCTTGGAAAACCAAAGGCTGAACGTTCAGAGTTGTGGGTTTCTATGGGCATTGAAAGAGCAGTGGTGGGTTCCTACCTGTTTCCACTGGTTTGGCCGAACCAGAGTGGTTTGGCGGCCTGGGTCCACCTGCCACGCCCCCAAATCAGTTCTTCAGGCAGCGCCATAGGTGCTGCTATTCTGACTGCCTCCTCCGTTCAGTAACGAATACCGAGACAAGCTTAGCTGGAATGCCACAACACTTTATTTAGCAGGACTATAAATCTTGGTGGCTGAAAGCCCAAACACGAACGAACAGATAAAGAACCTTGGCAGCAACCCAGACTCCAACAAATACAGATAACAGCTTCTCCAGCGTTGATAATTACGTTGAATCCTGCAACCAGCCTCCTCACAAAATCTCTCCTTATATACTATCTTGAGAGGAGCCTAATTACAACCACCTGGGTCCAATTATCTTCTGCATCTGCGTAGTTGTTCTCTACGTCTATCTGCTCACCGTTGCCGGGCATCCAGGACCAACTCCCTTGTCTCCTCCCCACTGCTCCAAGGCGTGACATCAGGAACACACTCCCTTTGGCTTTCACCACCGCTCCATGCCTCAGGTGCCTCCTGGTGGCCAACCAGCCTCTCTGATCCTTGCTCGGAGTCGGAACCCTGTCCAGGGTCCTCCAAATCTTCCAGAGTTGACTCATAGGGCCCCTCACTATCGGAGTCTGTTTGCAGCTCCAACGGCTCCTGCTGGGCCACAACATGCCGCCAGCATGCACACAACAATTTTCATTGTACTGCACATGCGCGTATGCATGCATCAAGCATGCACCTGCACAGTGCGCCCACAAGCGAACCAGCAGTAGTGCCTGCTGAAACCTACCCCTGGTTGAAAGCAATATGACAGTCAGAGGCTGTACTACTACTCTACGCTTTGAGCGGAGTCGTATTTGGGCTCCATTCGCCTCCAACCTGGAATAAAACTGGTGGAGAGATGCTCATGCTTTTACAAAGATAATCAATTCTGTACATTAGGGCTCAGGGGAAGCCGCACTGATCTAAGATGCAGGGTCTCCTGCTTGGGCAGGGGATTGGACTAGATGACCTGCAAGGTCCTTTCCAGCTCTGTTAATCTGTCACTAATCCTGGTTTGAAAAACCGGACTTTTGGGCTGCTAATTATCCAAGCATAAAAGGACAAAGTTTGCCCAGCCCATATAAAGCAAGTGTGGGACCCTTTTATGATTTGTGGAGCCATGCAGGCTCAGGAATTCTGGGAGTTGAAGTCCATGAGTCACAAAAGGGTGATGGTTCCCAACCCTTGCCTTAAAGGGTTGAAATTTATTTCCTGGTCTGGCTAACATCTCTCTTTGGGAAAAGATTCTGAGGGCCTTTGGTTAAATACTGCATCCATTTCCTCTCTTCTTCTGTTTTTGTTCATGTTTATGAGACCACCGGATGGCTACTACAACTGTAGGGTTTCTGGCTATTTATAATCTAAACAAAAGGAGTTCTGTTCCCACAATGAAAAACAGAACTGAATTCTTAAAAGCCCGTTCAAAGAAAATTGCAATAACTCAAAAGGAAGTCAATCTATCCAAACCAGCAGAAAAAAAGGCTTTCCTGAAGTTTGGTGGGCACTAAGAAGAGAACCTCCTACACCAGTGGTGGGTTTCAAAAATTTTTAGAACCTCTTCTGTAGGTGTAGCCTGCTTTGTGAGAGTATCTTGCTGGCCATGTGACCGGGTGGGAGTGGCTTGCCAGCCATGTGACCGGGTGGGAGTGGCTTGCCAGCCATGTGACTGGGTGGGAGTGGCTTGGCAGTCATGTGACTGGGTAGGCATGGCCAACTTGTAAAATGTGGTGAAACTCACTTAACAACGCTCTTGCTTAGCAACCAAAATGTTGGCTCAGAAACTGGCATTTGAAGCACGCCAGTCTTAAAGCTGTCAAGTTACAAGACCCTCGCACCCCTAACCCTTTAGAAAAAAAACCCCCAGGGGTGTTCAAACCTGACAGCTTTAAGACTTGTGGACTTCAACTCCCAGAATTCCTCCTCTCGCTCTTCATCTTGATGATGTGCGGATGAGCAGGGGGAGGGAGCTGGAACCAGTTCTAAACGGCACTGTAGATTTGTGGAATCTCTTCTATAGAAGAGGTGAGAACTGGCAGGAACCCATGTATCTTCATTTGTTTGCAAGCCACCTTTATTATTTTTACAATTAACTCAAATTAGCAATGTAGGAAATTAAAACCCACCCTTCTCCTAGAAAAATGAAATATCCTGGGAAATATTGAAAAGGCAGAATATTATATTTCCCTGGATAAGAAATGGAGAAACACGTTTTTTTTTTAGGCAGGAAACAGACCAAGTCTTAACAGCCCCCACCTTTGTCAATGGGCCATTTAAAAAGCCTGGGCCGGTCTACATAACAAAGATCTCCCCCCTTCAGCTCCAGGGTGATGGGATTAAGGCATGATAGAATTAGCCCTTTAGCCAACTCACCACAGGGTACTGTAGGAAGTTATCATCCAGCCCTCTCCCAGAAAAATGAAATATCCTAGGAAATATTGAAAAGGCAGAATATTTCTCTGGATGTGAAAAGAAACATGTTTTAAAAGACAATAGTTGCCTATAGCTTTCTGCCCATCCCCAGCTAATGGGCCATTAAGATGGCCAGGCTAGCCCACTTTACATAATAAAGACTTCTCCTCACTGCAGCTGTAGGGGGAAGGGATATTATTCAACTGACCACAAGGCAACTGAGAACTCATCACAGCCTAGAGAGTAGCCCCCTGCATAGCACCATGGGAGTCTGACAACTAGTCAGAATACATTTCTTACACAGGAACAGGAAACAGAGAGGTGGGACTGAACAGGGTATAAAAGCCTAGCAAGCCCCTTCCTCACCCCTTCTCTCTTCTTCTCCATCAACATTGAAACATGTGATCACCTTTTCTGGTCAGGGCTCAAGCCATGTGGCCCTGTCCAACAATAAACCATCTTTCCAAGCAGCCTCCATGTCTCCAGTGTCTTCTTCCCCACTTGGAGCCGAACCCAGAAGGACATTTCTTTCAACAATTGGCGACCCACAGATGGGACTCCAAGTTAGCCTAACTAATGGATATGGCCCAGGTAAGCCTCCCATGCCGGCACAGACCCCATTGAGTCTGAGGGTGGACTTTATCTTGGCCTTAACCATTGGATCTAGGTTTTAAAGGGGTTTTGAGTTTGAGCTCAAAGGCTGCCTGGAAAGAAGGTGAGTACCTTTAAATTTTAATTCTCTAAAGTTTAATTTTAAAGCATGGCAAAGTGTGGGAGATGTGTGTATGCGTGCGTGTGTGGGATCCTTCTCCTGAGCACAGCTGGATCCTGGTTCCTCTGTGTGTTTTACCAAGAGAGCCTGGAAAGTATTAGGGTCAGGCCAGAGCACAGGACCTTCTGTTAGGGAAAGGAGAGTGTGTGTGAAAATGGATGGAAAAATGAATGAAAATTTTGTTGTTGCTGTTGTTCTGTGAAAGCAAAAAGAAAAAGCAAAGGCTCATTGTGTGTAAAGAGAAAGAGGAGCAGGTACTAACTGTTAAAGGGAACAGAGGTCCTCTGCAGATTACCTTTTTGATCTGTAAAACCCTAGCGGAAATTCCCTGGAAGGAAGGGACCGAATACTTCATTGGGGAATTTGAAGTCCTTCCCAGAATCTTTTTTTTTCTGAAAACTTACGGGGCGGTGGTCACCCGGCTAAGCCAAAGTGAGCCCTGCATGTAATGGGTCATGGGAAGCGTTATGAGATTGAATATTGAAAAGGCAGAATATTTCTCTGGATGTGAAAAGAAACATGTTTTAAAAGACAATAGTTGCCTATAGCTTTCTGCCCATCCCCAGCTAATGGGCCATTAAGATGGCCAGGCTAGCCCACTTTACATAATAAAGACTTCTCCTCACTGCAGCTGTAGGGGGAAGGGATATTATTCAACTGACCACAAGGCAACTGAGAACTCATCACAGCCTAGAGAGTAGCCCCCTGCATAGCACCATGGGAGTCTGACAACTAGTCAGAATACATTTCTTACACAGGAACAGGAAACAGAGAGGTGGGACTGAACAGGGTATAAAAGCCTAGCAAGCCCCTTCCTCACCCCTTCTCTCTTCTTCTCCATCAACATTGAAACATGTGATCACCTTTTCTGGTCAGGGCTCAAGCCATGTGGCCCTGTCCAACAATAAACCATCTTTCCAAGCAGCCTCCATGTCTCCAGTGTCTTCTTCCCCACTTGGAGCCGAACCCAGAAGGACATTTCTTTCAACAGTACCTGGAAAGAAGCAATGCTCAACCAAACATGGACTCAAAGCACAGCCTAGAGAGTTGCCCCTGCATGGCCCCATGGGAGTCTGACAACCAATCAGAATACAAGATCAAGTTCAAAGCCCAGAGAGGGCATAAAAACCAGGAACTTTCAGCATCTCGCTCTCTCCTTTGTTCTTCACCCAACATCTGGAAGCATGTGATATCCCTTTTCTGTTCAGGAGCTCAAGCCATGTGATCCTGGCCACCATTAAACCATCTTTCTAAGCAGTCTCCATGATTCCAGTGTCTTCCCCCCCACCCCCTTGGAACTGAACCCAGAAGGACGTTTATTCCAACAGCGATAAGAAACAAAGCTTCTTCTCCGGTAATATTGAACTGCAAACTAGGGCATGCAAAACTTTTGCTAGACCAATTCTTGAATCCAGCTCATCTGTCTAGAATCCGCACTGCATGTCAGACATTAACACAGTTGAGCGAGTCCAGAGATATTTCACAAGAAGAGCCCTCCACTTCTCTGCTTGCAACAGAATCCCTTATGCCACCAGGCTTGAAATTTGGGGCTTGGACAACTTAGAACTTTGCCACCTTCGATCCGACCCAAGCATTGTAGCAGATACATTGTATCTGCTACAATGTCCTACCTGTCAGTGAATAATACAGCTTCAACTACAATAACACAGGAGCACACAATAACTTGAAATCTAACACATACTATATATCCCCCCTCCCCCCTCAGACCCCACCTCCCTTCCCCCCCCCCGACTTCCCAGAGCCCGTACACGGTGTAGATTTTTAACAAACACAGTCTAAAATATATTAAGACAAAGGAAATTAAAAAAAAGAAAGTCAATAACATCTCTGCGTTGAATTCAGCTTCTTCCTGTTGCACTAACTTTGAGCAGTTTAGATTATTCCTAATCTTAAACATAGGCTATCTGGAATTTCTTAGTCCCGTATTTGTTTTGTGTATAGTCAATCCATTTTTTCCAGTCTCGTTTATATCTCTCATTTGAGTGGTCTTTAAGATATGCAACACAGGAGCACACAATAGATACACATTAATGGTAAACCGTTCCACACTTGATTGCAGAAAATACGATTTCAGTAACAGAATTGTCAATGCCTGGAATGCACTACCTGACTCTGTGGTTTCTTCCCCAAACCCCCAAAACTTTAACCTTAGGCTGTCTACAGTTGACCTCACCCCATTCCTAAGAGGTCTGTAAGGGGCGTGCATAAGCGCACCAGTGTGCCTACCGTCCCTGTGCTAATGTTCCCTTTTATTTATATCCATTTCAGGTATTCATAATCATGTTTTATTTAATTCATGCTTGACGAAATAAATGAAATAAAATAAATACCCAACACACCTTCCTCCTCCTATGTTCTTCACAACAACAACAAGAAGAATCCTGAAGGAGAGGTTGGGCTGAGAGAGTGACTGGCTCAAAGTTGCACCCAGCTGGCTTTCATGGCTAAGACGTGACTCAAACTCACAGTCATCCGCTTTCTAGCCTGGTGCCTTAACCACTGGACCAAATGTAGGAAGTTATCACACAGCCCTCTCCCAGAAAAATGAAATATCCTAGGAAATATTGAAAAGGCAGAATATTTCCCTCGTCGTGAAAAGGAGAAATGTTTGAAAGAGAAATTTCCTGCAGCTTCCTGTCTACCCCACTTTTTGTCAATGGGCCATTAAGAAGGCCAAGCTAGTCCCTTTACATAATAAAGAGTTCTCCACTTCAGCTCCAGGGGGATGGGATTAAGGCATGATAATATTGGCCCTTTACCCAACTCACCACATGGCATCTGAGAACTCAACCAAACCTGGATTCAAAATGCAGCCTACAGAGTTGTCCCTGCATGGCCCCATGGGAGTCTGACAGCCAATCAGAATACAAGCTCAAGATCAAAGGCCAGAGTGGGCATAAAACCAGGGACTCAGCACCTCAGCCCTTCCTTCTCTTCTTCTCCACCAACATTGAAGCATGTGATCACCTTTTCTGTTCAGGATTCAAGCCATGTGGTCCTGCCCACCATTAAAACCATCTTTCCAAGCAGCCTCCATGTCTCCAGTTTTTCCCCGCACTTGGAGCTGAACCCAGAAGGACATTTCTTTCATCACAAACCACTAGACTAAAATTATTGAGGGAAGGTCACAAAGAACCCACCTCCAATGACAATCCATTCAGAGTAGAGCTGGAAGGGGCCTTGGAGGTCATCTGGTCCAACCCCACCCACCCACCCAAGCAGGAGACCCTACACCATTTCTGACAAATGACAGTCCAGTCTCTTCTTGAAAGCTTCTAGTGATGAAGCTCCCACAACTTCCGAAGGCAACTTCTATTCCATTGGTTGATTGTTCTCCCTGTCAGAAAGTTCCTCCTTATTTCTAGGTTGAATCTCTCCTTGGTCAGTTTCCATCTGTTATTCCTTGTCTGGCCTTCAGGTTTCTTGGAAAATAGCTTAACCCTCCCCCCTCCTCTCTGTGGCAGCCCCTCAAATATTGGAAGGCTGCTATCATGTCTCCCCTAGTCCTTCTTTTCATTAAATTAGACATACACAGTTCCTGCAACCGTTCTTCATATGTTTTAGCCTCCAGTCCCCGAATCACCTTGGCTGCTCCTCTCTGCACTTTTTCTAGTGTCTCAACATCTTTTTTATAGTGTGGTGACCAAAACTGGATGCAGTATTCTAAGTGTGGCCTTACTAGGGCTTTATAGAGTGGTATTAATATAGAGACCTGTTGTGGCCCAGCAGGAGCCGTTGGAGCAGACTCCGACAGCGAGGGGCCCTGGGAGTCGGCTCTGGAGGATGTGGAGGACCCTGGACAGGGTCCCGACTCTGAGCAGGGCGCAGAGAGGCTGGTTGGCCACCTGGAGGCACCTGAGCCTTGGACCAGTGGGTAGGAGACAAGGGAGAGTGAGACGGAAGCCAATAGTGAGTTATTTCTGGATGCACGGCATCATAGAGCTACTAGGCATCAGGAACAATTACGCAATTACAGGAGGTAATTGTACTCAGCTGGTGGTCATTAGGCTCCTCTCCAGACTATAAAAAGGCTACTTGTGCACACGCCCCTCTTTGCAGAAGTCAACACAGAATCGAATGTCGGAGAACTTTGTATGAGCTTGGCAGGCTGGATTGCTGCCAAGCCTTATCTGTGTTTATTACTGCCCAAGCTTGTCTGTGCTGAGTTGCTGCCAAGGACCTGTGTCTGTTAATTAAATGCTGTAATTTATCTCTGGCTCGGAGTGTGCTTTGGTGTGGAACGAGGGGGGTCAGAACAGAGACCCTATACCATTTCAGATAAGTGACTGTCGAGTCTCTTCTTAAAAAGCTCCAGTGATGAAGCGCCCACAACTTCTGATGCTTGGTAACTGACTCATGTCATCAAGTTGGGGTTGATTCACAGTGACCACAGAAGGTAGATCTTCCCAACCTGGACTTTCAGGTCTACCAACATCTACTGGCACTGTAATTAAGTCTATCCAATTTGCTGCTGGTTGTCCTCTTCCTCTTTCCTTCCACCCTTCCCAGGATTATGGGCTTCTCAAGGGAATCAGCTGGATAGAAATTTAAATAAAAATAACACAGAGTTTGGCTGTACTGGGTATGCATCCAATGGGGAATCACCTTCCTAATATCATTCAAGAAGTCCAGTGGAAAATGTTGATTGGCCGTAAAAAGCCATCTTGCCTTAAATGCATCCAGAAACAAGCAAAGTGAAGCTAGGAAGAATGAACAGATTTAGAAAGTGGCTTCAGAAACTGTCGGCTGGAATTTTCTTCTTCTTCACAGCTCATCTCTACTCAAAGACCAGAATCTGACAGATGTCGCCAACTTTATTTGAGCACCATCAGGAATCAGAAGTAGTCTTTATCCTAGTCCCGTGATGGTGAACCTATGACACACATGCCACAGGTGGCACGCGGAGCCATTTGCTAGGGCACGCTAGGCGCTGCCCTGTCAGCTGGCCAGTGCGCACACGCGCGCTGGCCAGCTGACTTCGGCCTTCTTTTGAGGCCATTTTTTGCCCTCCGGAGGCTTCCTTGAAAGGCTCCAGAGGCTTCCTTGGGAAACAGACTTCCAGTTTGCTCACATGAGACCGTTTTGCGCCCTCCGGAGCCTTCAGGAGGCTTCCCCAAAGGCTCCGGAGGTCGAAAATTGCCCCTATGGACAAACCAGAAGTCACCATTCTCGAACTTCCGGGTTCCTCATAGGTCCATTTTTCGCCCTCCAGAGCCTTCAAGGAAGCTCCTGAGGCCTCCAGTGGGCGTCGGGTGGTCTGGGGGGGGGGCTGTTTTCGCCTTCCCCAGGCTCCTAGAAAGCCTCTGGAGCCTGGGGAGGGCAAAAAAACCATGCCAAAAGCAGGGGTGGGGTTGCTGGTCGCATGCATATGCATGCTGGGGGGGGGGGTGAGTCGTGCGCATAGCATTATGGGTGTGGTACACCCATGCACAAGCCCTCTGCGCTCTCCTCCCCCCTGCTTTTGGCACGGGAGCCAAAAAAGGTTCGCCATCACTGTACTAGTCATTTAATCCAATTCCTCTCTTTATTCCAAGAACCTTGAGATTTCAACTTCTTCTTACGTAGATCATGGCTTTCTGGCCAATTTCAATTCTACTGGCTTGGATGCCTTTTTTTGTCTTCAAGTCAGCATCAGTTCCTAGGGCCATGATGGCAAACCTATGGCACTGCTTGTCTTCTGGGTTTCTGGCCTGCATGCGCGCATGACAGTCAGCTGTCCTTCGTGCACGCGGCAGTGCTGAAAACCAGTGTGTGCCTATGCGCGCCGACCATCTGATTCTTGGGTGTGCATACGTGCCAGAATCCAGAGGTTTGGTTTTTCCAGAGTGTGATCCCTTTGTGCACGCGGCAGTACTGAAAATCGGCCTGTGCATGAGTACCAGCCAGCTGATTGTCGGGTGTGCGTGCATGTTAAAACCCAGAAGTTCATCTTTTTTGGAGCGTGGCTCCGACGAGCGCACACCTGCACATGTTTTTGCACTACATTTCCGTCACTGTCCTAGTGACTGCGGGACTAGTCCTGTACTTTTCTTGGCAAATTTCAGATGGGATTTGCCATTGCCTGCTTCTTAGGGATGGAAAAGAGTGTTGGGCTGGCTTTGTGTCTATGGTGCAGTGGTGGGTTGCAGGCAGAATGCCCTGGAACGGGCGTACCGAAGCCTGCCCAGAGCACTGGATACCGTTCCGGTAGGGTGCTCAGGAAGGCCCGCCCGCCCACCTTACCATGTTTTAAAGCTTTCGGCGCTTCCATGCACACGCATGGCACCTACAACGCCTGTGCGACGCTCCGCCGAGCAGCTGGAGCATCGCGGAAGCATGCGGAAAACGTCATTTGCAGCTACAGTGCATGCGCGCACCGCACATGTGTGCACATGCACTGCACGCATCCAAGTGGGTGACGCCGGGCCCATCCCACGGGATCCAGAACCCACCACTGCTATGGTAGGATTAGAACTTACCCAGTTTATAGGCTTGGGTGTCGATGCAGATTCTCAATCATCCAAGTCATGGTTGTGTGTTCTGACCCCCCTCTTCATACACCAAAGCACACCGAGACAAAGATACTTCAAGGATTTATTAACACACAGACTAGACAGCAATCCAGCACCGACTAGACCTTGTTGTTTTATGTTTTCTGCATTTTTTCAAAAATATGTGTTTTCCGATGGTCTTAGGCGACCCCTGTGAAAGGTTCGTTTGACCCCCAAAGGGGTCCCGACCCACAGGGTTGAGAATCACTGTTTTAGAGAGTCCTTGAGGCCACCTGGAAGTTCATCTGTGTCCTCAGGGTCACCTGAGTAATGCAATAGCCTGGAAATTTAACTGCTGAGCCAAAGTGACTCTCCTTTTCTACAAACCAGAGAAAGTCAAACATTAGAATGTAAAGATCCCCTCCCATTTATTTATTCTCACTGTTTGTACTATGGGTGTTTTGATTTAATGGGATGTGATTGTCATCTACTGAAAGTCCTTTGACTATGGCAGGTGGAAATCAAATGGCTTATAGAGACACATGGGACATATTCGTGTTGCCTTTTTTGGGGCAACGCAATAGAAGTGGCTTCTCATTGCCTTTTCCCAGGCCACTTTTTAACCTCCCAATTTCAGCTACTGCTTTGAGATACTTTAGACATCTCCTGTCCAAAAACCAGATCAATTTAGTTTCTGAGCCCACGCAAGGGCAGCCGATTGCTGTAATTAGGAGAGAGAAGCCAATTGGTCAATGCCACTTTGAAAGGGGGCAAGCTAAGCCATCAAACCCCACCCCTTGTTCAGAATAACAGAATAACAGATTCAGAAAGGATCTTGGAGGTCTTCTAGTCCAACCCTCTACTCAAGCAGGAGACCCTAGACCATCTTGGACAAAGGGTTGTGCAATCTCAGATTAACACATCAACAGAGTTGGAAGGGACTTTATAGGTCATCAAGCCCACCCACCCCCCACCCCAGCAGGAGACCCTACACCATTTCTGACAAATGGCAGTCCAGTCTCTTCTTGAAAGTCTCAAGGGATGAAGCTCCCACAACTTTTGCGGGCAACTTCTGTTCCATTGGTTGATTGCTCTCCTTGTCAGAAAGTTCCTTCTTATTTCTAGGTTGAATCTCTCCTTGGTCAGTTTCCATCCATTATTCCTTGTCTGGCCTTCAGGTGCTTTGGAATATACCTTCATCCCCTCCTCTCTGTGGCAGCCCCTCAAATATTGGAAGACTGCTATCATGTCTCCCCTGGTCCTTCTCTTCGCTAGACTAGCCATGTCCAGTTCCTTTAACCGTTCTTCCTATGTTTTAGCTTCCAGGCCCCTAATCGTCTTGGTTGCTCTTCTCTGCACTTTTTCTAGAGTCTCAACATCTTTTTTTAGAGTGTGGTGACCAAAACTGGATGCAGCATTCTCTTCTTAAAAACCTCCAGCACTCACAACTAAAGAAGACAAGCTGATTAATTGTTCTAGCTAAGGGTGTATGAAAAGCCTATCAAGATCTGACTTGACTCTCCACATACTTTTTAAAGTTTATTCTTGGCTCCCAAATAATTTAGAAATTTATTCATTGAGACTTCTCGCAACAGTGACACCTACAAAAAGGACAAAATAATGAAGGGATGGTCAACATGTCATTGTCCCGCTTGCCACTTTGACCTGTCACCCTACAAATGCCTCGTTGAGTGCCACAGGAGTCAGATGGCATGTAAATTTAATTAATTGATAATATAGAATTCAAGCAGAGGAACACTTGCCACATAATACCCCAGACATAACAACTGTTGATAAGAAAGATTTTTTTAAGAAGTCTGGCTAGTGCACCTGGCAGGACTTGGAGACAATAAAAAGGGAGAGAAAGAACTGCAGAAAATTAAAAACTACAAAGACCTGCAAATGAAGTACAGCAACATAAAGCAAAGATGGTGCCAGTAATGAGAGGTTCCCCTCGCACATGTGTGCTAGTCGTTCCCAACTCTAGGGGGTGGTGCTCATCTCTGTTTCAAAGCCGAAGAGCCAGCGCTGTCCAAAGACGTCTCCGTGGTCATGTGGCCGGCATGACTAGATGCCGAAGGCGCATGGAATGCTGTTACCTTCCCACCAAAGGTGGTTCCTACTTTTCTACTTGCATTTTTACGTGCTTTCGAACTGCTAGGTTGGCAGAAGCTGAGACAAGTAATGAGAGCTCACTCCGTTACATGTTGCCAGGGATTCGAACTATTGAACTACGGACCTTTCTGACTGACAAGCTCAGCGTTTTAGCCACTGAACCACCGCATGAGTGAGAGACACCTTGAATGCAATCCCAAAACATCCACAGCACCACCTGAACACCCCTGGCATTGACAAAATCACTCTCAGTCAATTACAAAAGGCAGCTCTACTTGGAATATAGGCAGTGGTGGGTTGCAGGTGGTACGCCCCGGTACGAGTGTACCGGTGCCTGCCAGGAGCACCAGGTACCATTCTGGTACTGTGCTCCGGAGGGCCCACCTGCCCGCCTGTTCTCCTTACCTGTATTTGAGCTCTTTGGCGCTTCTGCACATGCACACGGCGCATACGGCACCTGCGTGATGCTCCACCGAGTAGCTGGAGCATCGCGGAGGTGTCATGGAGCATTGCAGGAGGTAAGGATGCATGCGCGCGCTGCGTGTGTTCATGTGGTGAACGCTGGGCCCCATTGCACCGTACCAGTTGTACTGGGATCCGGAACTCACCGCTGAATACAGGTGATCCTCGACTTATGACCACAATTGAGCCCAAAATATATGTGGCTAACCGAGACCATCATTAAATGAATTTTGCCCCATTTTATGACCTTTCTTGCTACAGCAGTCGGGTGAATCACTGCAGCTGTTAAGTTAGTAACAAGGTTGTTAAATGAATCTGGCTTCCCCACTGGCTTTTCTAGTCAGAAGGTCGCAAAAGGGGATCCCGTGACCCCGGGATCCTGCAACCGTCACAAATATGAGTCAGTGGCCAAGCATCTGAATTTTGATCATGTGACCATGGGGATGCTGCAATGGTTGTCAGTGTGAAAAACACTCATAAGTCACTTTTTTCAGTGCCGTTGTAATTTCAAACGGTCACTGTGAACTGTTGTAGGTCAAGGGCTATCTGTAGCTTATATCCTGTTGCAATATATTTAATTCCATCAAACAACAACATCTGCCTACCCCAGGATCTTCAGAAGGACTCAATAGATGGATAAAAATAGCAATAGTACTTATCAATAATGTTAGGAATATAATCTAACAGTTGGGTTGGCAATATATAAATCATATAGCAATGCTGTACCTGTTTCTTTAAATCATACTGTAAAATGTGATTGGTTGCTGTTTTCCTCAATCGGCCATAAGAGGGAGCCAGAATGACTGTTAGCTCTCTGTTAGATGCTGGGCTGATCTGATCAGAGTGTTTTTGGAAGCTGGCTGTTAGAAAGTGCTGTGAGCTATTGTAAGTTTTGCAATTGCAAACTTTGTGTACCGGACTGATTTTATGATACTGGACTATGTTATTTGGATTATCCCTTAACTGAAAGACATTGATGACTGACTGTTTTATCCGTGTATGACTTGGACTGTTTGATGGACTCTAATACCTCTATTTCCACGAAAGTAAAAGCCTATTCAAACTGCAGTATCTCTGTATGCTGGTTTGTGTGTTCTCCAAAAACACTCTCACAATGCTTCTCTGAATGTACTCGCTCTCCCAACGGGGAGCTTACCTAACAAATAGCACTTAGACTTATTTACCACTTTACAGTGATTTATAGCCCTCTCTAAGCGGTTTACAGAGCCAGCCTGTTGCCCCCAACAATCTGGGTCCTCGTTTTGTCCATCTCGGAAGGATGAGAGGCCGGGCCAACCTTGAGCCTGGTGGGATTTGAACTGCCAAATTGCAGGCAGCCGGCAATAAGCAGAAGTAGCCTGCAGTACTGCACTCTAACCACTGCGCCACTGTGGCTCTTGCCAAATCCAGTCTAACTATTTGGCTGATGGTGCGATCACTCGCTATAATAATGGCGAATTGCACTGGGAATATCCTTTGGGTCTGCGATTTCTTGAATCCATCCACATCCTACAATCGATATGCTTTTCCGAACCTGGTTGTGTGTATGTAAGACTTTCTTTGATGTTGAGGCTGGGCAGCTAATTAAGTATGAACAAAGCCCACCGTTCTTTGCTTTTGACCTTGTGCTTTTCTTTCTTTTCCTTCCTGTCAAACATCCTGGGGAAAAAAAATAATTACCATATTTTTTTTCCCATAAATATTTGAAACACATTTGTGAGTGAGGTCACATCTGGCATCTGGATGTTAATAAGTAATTGCTTTTACAGCAATAATTTTCCTTTGATTTGCTGGGCACCTGATTACACTGGCCCAGACTCCTTTATGGTTGAAGCACTGGGCAGAGGATGTTCTTGACTCGAATTTTCTGAATCGTTTTTAAAAGCTCTCCCATCTATTGACTTTGCACAGTTAACTTCAGTGATTTCTTGGTAAGCTTCTTAATTCTTACTTTATACTCCTACTAGTGGATAACCCAGCATTGCCCAGGTATTTATTTATCCCAATCCTACATTAGACAGGAATGGCGATGTCAAGTGCCGGCGTAAATGCGGAATGGGTTGTCCTCCCTCCTCCCATGAACGTCGCTGCAATTCCTGAAGAGGCGATAGCAACAGCAACTTCTCCCTGAGCCCTGATTTCGGTGACAATTAAATTAGTTAAGATTGTTTTCCCTGTGCCTCCAGAAGTGTCATTTTTCATGTTGGATTTCCCCCCTTATCAGAGGGAGGCCCCTTGTGGAGTACTGTGAAGCCGTTACCATTCTAGCATGGTAACCATTCTACCATTATCAGTAGAAGTCATTTTAAGGCAGTACAGTAGAAGCCATTTTAAGGCACAACAGGTTGTATCTTTACAGAACACACATCCCGAAGGATGTTAGGGGTGTCTTACCCCCACAGTATTTGTTTCCAGAGAGTAAGTCATCTGTGTACAAAGTTTGGTTGAAATTGCTTGAGGCATTCCAGAGTTGTGGTGGAACATACACACGCACACACAACCATTTATATGTATGTATGTATGTATGTATGTATGTATGTATGTGTATATATATATATATATATATATATATATATATATATATATATATATATATATATACACACACACATACACATACATATACACATACACACATACACACATACATTTATATTTATATTTATATCATTTATATTTATATTTATATCATTTATATTTATATTTATATTTATATTTATATTTATATTTATATTTATATTTATATTTATATTTATATTTATATTTATATTTATATTTATATTTATATTTATATTTATATTTATATTTATATTTATATTTATATTTATATTTATATTTATATTTATATTTATATTATTTATATTTATATTTGGATGGATAGATAGAGATAGAGATATATAGATATAGATATATGTTCTGTCTCCCCTTCTCCGCTCGTTAACAGACGACAGGCAGACAAACGTAGATATAGATATAAATAGAGACAGAGATAGAGATAGAGATAGATATGTAACATTTTTTTCTAGAATGTTGTATCTATTTGAGCAATCATAAAATGTTCTTGTGCCTACTTAAATCTTGATCTGTCTGCTGTTTGGTGCCTCTAGAGGCTCTTCAACTCCCAGAATTCTCAGCATTGACCATGTTGGTTGGGGAAGTTTGGGAATTCACGTCTTACATGTAGAGGTCACCCAGTCTGGAAAAACTGGGTTCAAATCCAGGTACAATTAAAAGCTGAACAGGAAAAGGAGGAATGTCAGGAAACAAACCTATCAAATAAAAAAGTAAAAATTAACTGGGCGCCATCCAACTCCCCCCCCCCATCTTCAACTTCTTTCTCCCTAAACCAGATTTCAGGTTGAAAACTTCCATCATAAAAATGCCCTGGTGGCACAATGGTTAGAATGCAGTATTGCAGGCTAACTCTGCCCCCTGCCAGAAGTTCAATCCTGACTGGCTCAAGATTGACTCAGCCTTCCATCCTTCTGAGGCCAGTAGAATGAGGAGCCAGATTGTTTGAGGGCCATATAATGACTCTGTAAACTGCTTAGAGAGGGCTGTAAAGCACTGTGATCTGAAGTGTTATTACTATAGCTATAAAAGTCTAGAGCCAGTTTAGCATGCAATGAATCGGCAGTTTTGTAGCACCTTTCAGATGAACAAGTTTCACGAAAAGACAATGGCTTGGCCTTGTCAATAGAGAACAAAGAATTTCTGAGGCTCATGGTCAAGGAATTCCTACAGAAGGCCACCAAGAATTGGATGGCTCCAATACCTCTTTGCATACCAAGGCAACAGTTGCCAAAAAACTATGAGCAACCTCTTTCTCACCTCTTCAATCTGAGACAAATCATGAACAAGAAGCATGAAATGATAGCTAATTTAGTAGAGTTCATGAATAAAATGGTCCAGAACGGACACGTAGAACTTGCTCCACCTCCGAGAAATGATTAAGGAATGCTGGTACCTGCCATCCTTTGGAGTGTACCAGCCACAAGAGCCAGACCAGATTCGAGCACTTTTTGATACCAGCGTGCAATCAGGTGCCTGCTGTGTCATAAAATGTGTTCCTTAGAAAAATTCGAAGGGAGATTCCTCCTGTTGGCTCATGGGGTAAACGAGATAGGCATCACAACCAGGTGAGCGAATTCTTTTTTATTGTAAAAATAAAGACCTGCGAAAGAAGACCGCCACCGAAAGAAGACCCCAAGGCTTGAAGTCCCTCAAAGTTCTATTTTATTAGAGATGTCATGTTGGCACATCTGGGAAAACCCAAATCTGAAAACTTTTGGGTTTTCCCCACCCAAAAGAAAGTCCAAGCCCCTGCCCACCACCCACATGTCCGTCATGTGGCCCAATCAGGCACTGCCCCAACCGGAAGTGCCTCCCAGTCACACCACTCCAGGTGCAGGGCAGGATGACCTTGACTCTCTGAGAAAGGAATGTTATTTTGATTATATATCTCCAGCGGTGGGTTGCAGGCGGTATGCCCCAATACTGGTGCCTGCTAGGAGTACCGGGCACCTTTCCGGTATGTGCTTTGTAGGGGCCACTCACCTGCCCACTGTCCTTACCTGTGTTTGAGCTCTTCGGAGCTTCCACGCACACGCACGGAGCATACAGCGCCTGCGCAACGCTTCGCCGAGTAGCTGGAGCATCGCGCAGGCATCACAGAGCATCACAGGAGGTAAGGATGCATGCACACGCTGCACACATATGCATGCATGTACACGCATGTTGCACACATTCATGTGGTGGATGCCGGGCCACATTGTACTGTACTGGTTGCAACAGGATCTGGAACCCACCACTGTATATCTCCCATATTCCATGTAGTCCCCCCTCTCATTTTCCCACAGGAGAAAATGTGGCAGACCTGAAGGCCCAATGCAAAAGATGGCTTCCAGGCCTGACAGCTACATTAGAAATCACCATCTTCTCTCCGCCATCAACTCTTTACAGTTCCAGAAATGAGGGAAAGTCTCTTCTGAGCCTCTTCCCCCCCCACCTACTACAGGTGGTCCTTGACTTACAACCACTTGTTAAGTGACTGTTCAAAGTAACAACAGCAATAAAAAAGTGGCTTGCAGTAATGACTGTGTCAGGGTTCCAAATAGCATCCAAAATTAAATCAGAGTCCAAGGCAAAGTATTGCTCAAAGTTCCAATTGATTAAGAGAGCCATGTTGGCACATCTGGGAAAACCCGAATCTGAAAGCTTCCTGGTTTTCCCCACCCAGTTGAAAGTTCAAGATCTTGCCCCCACACCCACAAGTCCATCACATGGCCCAATCTCCCACTGCCATGCTGGCAGTTCCACCCATCCAGTTCTGGTCAGGTGCAGAGGTGCAAAGACAAAGGATGACCCTGATTTTCTAGAAAGAATTTTGTTATGGCTACATCTCACTCCTACAATCCCTCCTCCCATTTTCCCACAATAGAAAATGAATAATAGAATAGTAGAAAGTGTGGCAGGCCAAAGATCCAAAAGAAAAGATGGCTGCAGGCCTGACAAGCTGGTTTTTACTGTTGCCAAAATTCAAAATTCAAATACGGGGCAATTGGCCCTGTTCTACTTCTTGATCTTAATTGTTGTTTCCAACACCAAAGAAAATATTGAACTCTGGTGCTGGTAGTTGTCATTGTTGAATGACAACTACCAGCACCCTTCATCAGAGATGGATGAATTAGACAACAGTAATTTTGGGTGAATATATAACACTGGGGTTTCTCAGCTTTGTGAACAGCTCAAGCTTCAGTTTCACTTATTTGAGCATTTTATTTAAAAAAAAATATTGTGCAGTAAATTATTTAGATATAAGTAAAAGTAAAGGTTCCCCCGCACATGTGTGCTAGTCGTTTCCAGCACTAGGGGACAGTGCTCATCTCCGTTTCAAAGCCAAAGAGCCAGCACTGTCTGAAGATGTCTCTGTGGTCATGTGGCCAGCATGACTAAATGCCGAAGATGCACAGAACGCTGTTACCTTCCCACCAAAGGTGTTTCCTATTTTTCTTCTTGCATTTTTACATGTTGTCAAACTGCTAGAAGCTGGGACAAGTAACAGGAGTTCACTCCGTTACACGGCGCTAGGGATTCGAACTGCTGAACTGCCAACCTTTCTAATCAACAAGCTGAGCCATCACGTCCCTATTATTTAGATATACCTCTGGCCTAATAGAACTTTTTCTTTGTCATGTTGACTAATGTGCACATTTATGTTTGCAAAATGCTTATTTTCAAGTAATGTTCTGGGAACATTTCAATATATGAATTTTTCTAAGCTTTTCTGTTTCAAAAGGTTGGGAAACTGCATGGCAAACATTAAGAATATTGTGAATTACAAATCACTCCTACAGTTTGGTACATGTATTCATTCCAACACATAGCAATAGCAATATAGCAATAGCAGTAGACTTATATACCGCTTCATAGGCCTTTCAGGTCTCTCTAAGCGGTTTACAGAGAGTCAGCATATTGCCCCCAACAATCTGGGTCCTCATTTTACCCACCTCGGAAGGATGGAAGGCTGAGTCAACCCTGAGCCGGTGAGATTTGAACCGCTGACCTGCTGATCTAGCAGTAGCCTGCAGTGCTGCATTTAACCACTGCGCCACCTTGGCTCATAGCATAATATAAGGTTGCATTCAAATGCAAACTCAACAAATCTCTACTTGATTCCTTACAGTTGGTCTTCCCCGGTGAGGTTGCCATCAATTGTAAGTCAGCCACATTCTTAGGCTCTCTATTCCTATTTTACCTGCATGCAAATATAAAGGATTAGTGTTGTGGCCTGGCAGGAGCCGTTGGAGCTGCCACCGGTCTCCGACAGCGAGGGGTCTTATGAGTCGGCCTTGGAGGAGGTGGAGGACCCTGGACAGGATGTCAACTCCGAGCAGGGCAGGGAGAGACTGGTTGGCCACCAGGTGGCAGCAGAGCATTGGATCAAAGGGAATGTTCAGGAAAACATTTGGGAGTTGTTTCAGGATGCATGCAGGCGAAGGGCTACTCAAGGTAAAGAACAACTGCGTAATTGTAGGAGATGATTGTGCTTAGCTGATGCTGATTAAGATCCTCTCCTGAGTATAAAAGAGACTATTGATGCCACGCCCTGGTTGCAGGAGTCAACCTTCTCGTTCTCGCTCACGTTCATGATTCAGAGAAACCAACTTGGATAAGTGGTTTGCTGTGAGAAGCTTATTTGCATTCCTAGGTTTGTAGTAATTGCTGCCAGAGAGCTTATCTCTTTGTTTATGTGGCTTGCAGCCAACGAGAGTCTTGCCTGATTAAAAGAAACCTTTTTAGCTACGTGGCTTTTGGTTTCGTTCCTGAACGAAGTAGGGGGGTCAGAACAGATGGGTAACTCAAAATGCTTACAAATATTATTACTGAAATGTTATTCTTGATGGATAGTGTGAAGCCTTATGGGAGGTGGGATGTAGATGGAGCGTGGTTGCAGAATAAAGGGAAACGCCGCCTGATCTATATGGCCTTACAATGCTCTTCCATCAATAATAAATTCAGTTCATTATATAACATGCTTATACTTATAAATCTTTTATACACCTTCTGAATCATTCATTTCCTCACATATACATATTTCTCTTAAAGGCACTGCTGGAAAAAGTGGATAGCTGAACTGCACCTGCCATCCAGCATATGGAAAGCAGGAGCAACTGAAAAGAAAATAACATTATTTTGGAGGAGGCAGGAAATACCGAGTAGTCTGTAGAGATTCTCAATCATCCAGGTCATGGTTGTGTTTTGACCTAGGCTTCCTGAAACAGTAAAAAGCACGTGTTTAGTCCCAAAAACCTTTTTATTTCAAAGGCTGTGAATTATGTTGATTCACAGCCTGTAATGAGTCCCAAATAGTTGGAAAGAGTCCTATCATTTCATTTCATTTTTCATTTTATTAAGCATTTATAGGCCGCCCTTTTCCCTGAGGGAACTCAGGGCAGCTTACAATAATAGGGGGGGGGGGGGAGTGCAGGACAAAACACAAAAAGAAAATGTGATTAAAAATAATTAGCAGTAAAAACCCAACATTCATTCAACATTCGGGAGGGGCAAGAGTAAAGTCTTATCCCCAGGCCTGACGGGATAGCCAGATCTTGAGGGCTGTGTGGAAGGCCTGGACGGTGGTGAGGGTGCGGATCTCCACGGGGAGATTGTTCCATAGCGTCGGAGCTGCAACTGAGAAGGCTCTCCTCCGCGTAGTCGCCAGTCGGCACTGACTGGCGGATGGAATTCGGAGGAGGCCTACTCTATGCGATCTGATGGGACGGAGGGAGGTAATCGGCAGAAGGCGGTCTCTCAAATAGCCAGATCCACTACCATGGAGCGCTTTATGAATGGTAAGTAGGACCTTGAAGTGCACCCGGAGACCAACAGGTAGCCAGCGCAGCTCACGGAGGATCGGTGTTATGTGGGCGAACCGTGGTGCGCCCACAATCACTCGCGCGGCTGCATTTTGGACTAACTGAAGTCGCCGGATGCTCTTCAAGGGCAGCCCCATGTAGAGCACATTGCAGTATTCCAGCCTAGAGATCACAAGGGCTCGAGTGACTGTTGTGAGGGCCTCCCGGTTCAGGTAGGGCCGCAACTGGCGCACCAGGCGAACCTGGGCAAATGCCCCCCTGGTCACAGCTGATAAGTGATGGTCGTAGGCTGCCAAAGTCTTTTGGGATAAGGCTGATAAGCACCCACCTTTATCTTCCATGACACGCTGCCAAAGACTTAATTGGCAATTACCTTGGCAAGGCCACATGGAGCAAAGAGTCAAAACGGAACTTTAGAAGGCAAACTGACCAGCATGAACCAAGTTGCTTCCTGCAAAGGCTCATGTGCCTTTGCTCCTCCTTTATGTCCTATGGGAGGGGCCAATCACCTCCAAGCCTTACTCCCAAGTCGTCCCGTCTGTCTTAACTGTTCTTGTCTTCGGGCAGCTCTGCGCATGTACACACTGGAAATAGGGGGAACCTGTTCCTCTGCCTCACTGCTGTCTGACTCTAGAGCAGTGTTTTTCAACCTTTTTTGTGCAAAGGCACACTTTTTTCATGAAAAAAATCACGAGGCACACCACCATTAGAAAATGTTAAAAAAATTTAACTCTGTGCCTATAATATATTACCTACTTCCAGAAGAAATGTAGATACAGGTAATCCTCATTTAGCAACCACAATTGGAACTGGCAACTTGGTTATTAAGTGAAATTGCCTCTAAATAAAACTACTAAAACTACAACTGTGCTTATAATCTTACTTCAATTTTCCTTCCACCCTGACACACACACACCGAATCTACTTGCAATAGGACAACATGGGAATGTTTCCACAACATTCCATTTATACATGGTTAACCATGGTTTATTGAATTCATCCACTAATTTCTATTGGTTCTCATATAGATTGGGCTTACACAACACTTCTAGCTCTAGCATGGAAAAACTGTTGGCTAATGTGGAATTATGGCAGAGCCCTCCTCCCGCCCCAAAAGACGAGGCAAGCCACGTTGAAGCAAACAGCCTCCGACACAATTTTTTTTTTTAAAAAAACCAATGTCAGTTGTAGGAAAGGGGAAGAATGGCTGGAGGGGGAAGGGATTTTATGAATTACCTCTCTCTCTCTTTCTCACACACACACACACACACATTCTCCCACGCACAGAGCGGGAAAGGCGAGCAGCGACGCCGGGCTGCTTCCTCCTCCGCCGCCGCCGCCTTCACTACCCAGCAGACAAAAGCGAGGGCCGGCCGGCGGGGGCTGCTTTCGCCGCGGCTGTCAGTCCCGGCGAAGGCCGCGCGTTGCTTAGCCTTAGCCGCCGGACCCACTCCTAGCCCTTCTGGAGAGCGCAACGTGCACATTCCCTCTCTCTCAATTTCTCTTGGCTTGCAGCTGCAGCTGCTCTCAGGCAGGGTCAGCCCAGAGCCTGCAATGACAAGCCCCACCCTTGCGCGGCTCCCTCTTCCTCGGGCTCGTCGTCCCCTGGAGAAAATAGGATCGTGCACGTGTGCAACGGCCACGGGGCTTGCCCTAGCTCTGGTTCGGGTGAAAGGGACGACGGCGGCGGGAGATTAAGCGAATTCGCCCCGAAGGCTCCCAAGACAACAGAGGCCGAGTTCAGAAAGCGCATTTTAAAAACGATTTTTGGGGGGAGGGGGGGGCGAGTGTTTTTCCCACGGCACACCTCACACTGTGCCGCGGCACACTAGTGTGCCGCGGCACAGTGGTTGAAAAACACTGCTCTAGAGACCCAAGAGGCAGCACGTAACTCCCAGATGGCCCTGGCCCCCTCTCTGTCTCTGTCACAGAGCCCTCATCCAAGCCTTCCCCAGACTCCAGGACTGGCCTATGTTCCTCCCCAACGTCCTCGCTGTCCGACTCTACTGCCAGCTCCGCAGGCCGCCGGTGGACCACAACAGGTTGTCCCTAAGTTGCTTTTTCAGGAGGCAACTGGACTTTCTTGTTTTTTCTTTTGAAGACGTTTTGCTTCTCATCCAAGAAGCTTCTTCAGCTCTGACTGGATGGTGGGAAATGAAAGTATTTGTATTCCTTGCAGACAGCTGGTCATTTGCATCCTTTTAGAGGGTTATTGAAGCGCTTGGAGTTTATCTGTGTCCTCAGGGTCACCTGACTGGTGCTCCTGGTTCCTGTAGTCTGTATTTTTCCTCTAGAAATCCATTCCTACTCCCACACTATTCAAAGGGTCTTCATCCCAATTGTATAGCAAAAAAGGTCTGTAGAGATTCTCAATCATCCAGATCATGGTTGTCCCAAAGGTGCTTTTTTCAGGAGGCAACAGGACTTTCTTGTTTTTTTCTTTTGAAGACATTTCACTTCTCATCCAAGAATGGAAGGATTTGGAAGGATTTATTTGGAAGGATTTCCTCTGATCGGCTGGGTCTTCTTCTGTTGCCCTGCCCAGGAGAACGGAGCTGGAAAGCAGGTTAGTGGGGTGGGGAGGGAATGGGGATTTTACAGTATCCTTCCCCTGCCACGCCCACCAAGCCATGCTCACCAAGCCATGCCACACCCATAGAACCGGTAGTAAAAATATTTGAATCTCACCACTGGTACCGATCCATGGGTCCTTCTCTGCCTATGGAGATTCTCTGTCATCCAGGTCATGGTTGTCCCAAAAGTACTTTTCTTCAGGAGGCAACTGGACTTTTTCTTTTCTTTTGAATGTGGGAATAGGAATGAATTTCCAGAGGGAAAAAAATGCAGACTACAGGAACCTGGATCACTACCCAGGTGACCCTGAGGACACAGTTAAATCTCCAAGGGCTTCAAGGACCCTCTAAAAGGATGCAAGTGACCAGCTGTCTGCAAGGAATATAAATCCTTCCATTCCCCACTATACTGTCGGAGCTGAAGAAGCTTCTTGGATCAGAAGTGGAACGTATTCAAAAGAAAAAAACAAGAAAGTCCAGTTGTGTGCTCACATTTGCGAACCAGTAGGGGAGGTAAGTGAATCCCACCACATTTCCTGTAAAGGAAACTGTTCTGAACCCCTCCTTCGCTCGTTCAAAGACGACAGGCAGACAGACTTAAAAGGAAATAACTTTATCAGTCCTCGGCTCAGACTGGCTGCGAGCCCAAAATAAACATAAATAAAGTCTCTGGCAAGAAGATAACAGAATGCAAAAACAAAGATCTCTTACGGCCAAACCAGGTGTACAGAAAGAAAGCAAATCACTTCTCCAAGTGTCTCTTTGAATCAGGGTTACAGAAAGCAAGCCACTTATCCAAGGGCCTCTCACAAACAAACCATGACCGATGAACGATGAACCACGAACGAACAATGAACGTTGACTTCTGCCACCAGGACGTGGCACCATCAGTCCTTTTATCTCCAGAAGACCACACTAACGAGCCCCAGCTGCATTGTTATTCCTGCATCCCGACTCAACTCACAGCAAACTTCTGCTGAGTCACAACAGGAAACCTATCATAAAAACTTTCTGAGAGATAGGGCAAGTTATTATTTTATTTTGTCCTCAAAATTTCCTTCTATAGAGATGAAATGGTAGGACGGAGAGGCAAGGAAAGCTAAGCAACCTTGTCAAAGAGTCACAGACGCTTGTCATAATATAATACAATACAATAGCAGAGTTGGAAGGGACCTTGGAGGTCTTCTAGTCCAACCCCCTGCTTAGGCAGGAAACCCTATACCTTTCCAGACAAATGGCTATCCAACATCTTCTAAAAGACTTCCAGTGTTGGGGCATTCACAACTTCTGGAGGCAACTTCTGTTCCACTGATTAAATGTTCTAACTGTCAGGAAATTCCTCCTCAGTTTAAGTTGCTTCTCTCCTTGATTAGTTTCCACCCATTGCTTCTTGTTCTGCCCTCAGGTGCTTTGGAGAATAGTTTGACTCCCTCTTCTTTGTGGCAGGCTCTGCGATATTGGAACACTGCTATCATGTCTCCCCTGGTCCTTCTTTTCATTAAACTAGACATACCCAGTTCCTGCAACCGCTCTTCATGCGTTTTATAAATGTGTTTTATATGAAAAGCACCTTTGGGACTATTTATTTACCAAACCTTGCTTAAAACCAACTACATTTTTTTTCTCTTTACCCAACTGAATAAGTACGTGGTTATTTAATGATTTTGTTGAGGAAGTGTTCTTGAAATTCCAAGGGGCACTGAACTGGAATGGATAGTCATCTTTGAATTCTGAGAAACGGAGCTATCTGCCGTGGACAACTTCAAAATACAGTCAGCCATGGAAAAACACTTAACCGTCTATTCAAAAGTAACTTTTCGGGAAGGGTAAAGGCTACCAAGCAAAGTGGTAGCACCAGCTGATCTTGATGGATCACAGAAAAGCTAAGATGGGTCATGCCCTGGTGTAGCATTTTTCAGGGTCAGAGCAGAGGTGGGATTCAGCAGGTTCTGACCAGTTCTGGAGAACCGGTAGCGGGAATTTTGAGTAGTTTGGAGAACCGGTAAATACCACCGCTGGCTGGCCCTGCCCCAATCTATTCTCTGCCTCCGGAGTCCCAGCTGATTGGGAGGGAATGGGGTTTTTTTCAGTAGCCTTCCCCTGTCACGCCCACCAAGCCACGCCCACAGAACCAGTAGTAAAAAAAATTGAATCCCACCACTGGTAAGGATGGTGTTTCAATTTATGAATGTTGACAGTGTTAGGTAAGCTCCCCGTTGGGAGAGTGAGTACGTTCAGCGAAGCATTGTGAGAGTTGTGTTAGAGAACACACAAAGGGATACTCCAGATAACATAGTCCAGTATCATATAATCAGTTCAGAACTCAAAGTTTGCTAGCAGTTGCAAAACTTACAATAGCTCACGGCACTCAGATCAGATCAGATCAGCATCTAACGAACAGAGAGCTAGCAGTCGTTCTGGCTCCCTCTTATGGCCGATTGAGGAACACAGCAACCAATCACATTTTACAGTATGCTTTAAAGAAACAGGTACAACATTGTTACATGATTTATATATTGCCAACCCAACCGTTAGATTATATTCCTAACACTTGACTCCAGTTAGTCCTAACACTTGACTCTAGTTAGTCCTTACAGCAATAGTTGGGACCAGAGTTTCTGTTGCTAAGCAAGATATAGAGTCATGCCCAATTTCATGACCTTTTTGTCATGGTTGTTAAGTGAATCACTGCAGTTGCAGCAGAAGACTGTAGGCTCAAGTGCCGCCTTAGCTAGGAAAGCCAAGTGGGTGACTTTGCGCCAATTACCAGGTGATGGTGAGTTCTAGTCCTGCCTTATGTATGAATGTTGCCTGGGTGACTTTGGGCCAATCATTCTCAGCCCAACCCACCTGGCAGAGTTGTTGTGGAGCAAATAGGGGGAGGGGGGAGTATTACGTATGTTCACTACCTTGTGTTATTCGTAAACATAACAAAAGTGGGATACAAACCAACCAATAAATTTATATGCTGCCCATCCAAACAGACCCTGGATGATTTACAATGCAACGATACTCTACCACTGTGATGGTGAACCTATGGCACAGGTGGCACAGGTGGCACGCACATCCCTCTCTGCGGGCATGCCAGCTGTCGCCCCAGCCTAGCTCCATCATGCATGCATGCACACCTCCTGCCAGCCAGCTAGTCTTTAGATCTCTGCCACGCATCCGGGGGGGGCACATGAGGGAATGCGTGCATGCATGCGCAGGGGTGGAACGCATGTGCAGGGGGTGCTAAAATTGCATTTTGGGGCCTCGTGCCCTGTTATGGGCCTGGAAGGCCTCCTGCCCAACCTGGAAGCCAAAACGGGCTGTGGAGGCATCGTGTGAGGTCCCCCCCATGCCCCCCGTTTTAGGTCTGGAAAGCCTCCTGCAAAAAATGTGGGGGGGGGCACATGCATGGGGTCATGGTAGCATGGGGAGGGGTCAGGTGTGCATGCACGGGGGGATGTCGGGTCACGGGGGCTCGCGTGTGTATTGCATTAATGGTGCGGGCACGCGGGCACGCTGTCGCACAGGGACGCACACGCTTTCAGCAGGCGATGACGAAAAGGTTAGCCACCGCTGCTCTGCAATGTTTAGAAAATGGTTTCTTTTTAAAAGGGTTCCTTTTGTCATCCGGCAGGCTTGTTTCCCTTTCTTGTCCTTTTTTAAAAAAAAAAACATTTAAAGTATCTTAAAATCCAGACCTTGAAGAAACCGAACTCAAAGAGAATCGATGCTTTTGAACTTTGGGGTTGGAGAAGACTCCGGAGAATATCCCGAAAGAGCCGAGACATGAGTCATCAAACAAATCGACCCGGCGTTCTCACTCCAGGCAGACGTGGCCAGGCTCAAATGATCCTACTTCACACACTTTTACGGGAAGATCCCGCTCTTTGGGAAAGACTCTCGTCCTGGGAATGGCGGAAGGGAACCAAAGAAGAAGATGGATGGCAGCAAGATGGATGGACTTAGTTACAGTAGGGATGGTGCGTTAATAGAAGACTTGAAGGACCAGATAAAATCACAATAGAATTCTCTATGCCGCCAGGCTTGAAACTTTGGGCTTGGACCAGTGGTGGGTTTCAATTTTTTTTAGAACCTCTTCTGTAGGTGTGGCCTGCTTTGTGGGAGTGGCTTGCCGGCCATGTTCACACACACTCTTATATAATAATTTAATGTAATATAATAATTATATTATACTTATATAATAATTATATATAATAAGTTTATACTTATAACTGTTAGCTTATACATGCTTGACAAAATAAATTTTAAAATGAATGAATGAATGAATGAATGAATGAATGAATGCATGCATGCATGAATGAATGAATGAATGAATGAATGAATGAATGAATGAATAAATAAATAAATAAATAAATAAATAAATAAATAAATAAATAATACTCCTTGGAGGAAATGTTAACCTGGGGGGGAGGGGGAGTCATAAACCCACGTAGCCCTGAACTGGTTAAAAAAGCTCATCTGCCAAGTATTTTAATTGCCACCCAGAGAATTAGCGCAGGAAGGCTCAGTTCATTATATTGCGTGAGGGTGTAATGACCAGTTCCGCTTTGGATCTACGGCGTGATGGGCTGATTAGCAGGTCTTGATGCTTTCAAGGTTCAGAGGTTGAGATTAATTAGCGATGCCCTTGAGCCACAGTCCTCGGCTTCCAAACGAGGGAAGCAAAACTTCTGGCGGTTCGCTGTCTGCCCTTATTCTGCGCAGCGGCCCTTGATCTGAGCAGCAGCTTCAGAAGGGTTGAGAAGGAAACGGCAGGCTGTTAGAGAGAAGAAAAGGGATAATCTCCCAGGCATCTTTCAGCAAAGAGAATCTTTTATAAAAAGGATTTCGCCCTCCTCCCTTTGTGTACCCTGATTTGACTACTAATCTCTCTCTTTCTCTTTCTCTTTCTCTTCTCTTCTCTTCTCTCTCTCTCTCTCCCTTTCCCACTCTCCTCTCTCTCTTCTTCTCTCTCTCCTCTCTTTCTCTTCCTCTCTCTCTTCTCTCTCCTCTCTTTCTCTTCCTCTCTCTCTCTTCTCTCTTCTCTCTCCCTCTTTCTCTCTCTCCCCCTCTCTCTTCTTCTCTCTCTCTTCTTTCTCTCTCTTTCTCTTTCTCTCCTCTCTCTTCTTCTCTCCCCTCTCTTTCTCTCTCCTCTCTCTTTCTCTTTCTCTCTCTCTCTCTCTTTCTCTCTTCTCTCTCTTTCTCTCTCTCCCTTTCTCTCTCTCCTCTCTCTCTCTTCTTCTTCCCTCTCTCTTTCTCTCTCTCCTCTCTCTCTTCTTCTCCCCCTCTCTTTCTCTCTCTCTCTTCTCTATCTTTCTCTTTTTATCTCTCTCCTCTCTTTCTCTCTTCTCTCTCCCTCTTTCCCTCTCTCCTCCCCCCTCTCTCCTCTCTCTCTCTCTCTCTGTTGTGTGTGTATACAGGTAATTTTCAATTTACAGATTACAGATTAACAGAGTTGGAAGGGACCTTGTAGGTCATCTAGTCCAACCCCCCCGCCCAATTAGGAGACCCTACACCATTTCTGACAAATATTTTTAAATAAATCTTACAATCTTTTGTTTATTAATTGTTGGATGTTATTGACAAAAGTGACTTATGGCTGATCCTTGCACTCACAACTGTTGCAGCCTTCCCCAAAGTGATGTGCTCAAAATTCAGGCGCTTGGCAAGAGGCATGTGTTTGCAAAAGTTGCAGCATGCCAGGGTCACATGATCACCATTTGGTGACCTTCCCAGCCAGCTTCCCAAAAGCAAAGTCAATGGGGGAAATTGGATCCATTTAACGACCACGTGATTCACTTAACTGCAGTGGTTCACTTAACAACCGTGGCAACAAAAAGGTTATAAAATTGGGTGTGATTTAGTTAACAACCATCTTGCTTAGCAATGGAAATTCTGCTCCCAGTTGTGGTCATAAGTCAAGGACTACCAGTATGTATAAATGTAGATAGATAGTCCTCAACTTACAACAGTTCATTTAGTGACCCCCCTCAAAGGTACAAAAGGCACTGAAAAAAGTGACTTATAACCAATTTTCATACTTATGACCGTTGCAGCACCCCCATGGTCACGTGATCAAATCCAGCAACTGACTCTTATTTATCCCCGGGGTCATGTGATCCCTTTTGCGACCTTCTGACAAGCAAAGACAATGGGGAAGCCAGGTCCAGCCGTGTTGCTAACTTAACAACTGCAGCAATTCACTTAACAACGGTTGCAAGAAAGGTCATTAAAATGGGCAAAAGCAAAACTCGCTGAGCAAATGTCTGGCTTACCCAGAGAAAGTTTGGGCTCAGTTGCAGTCGTAAATCAAGGATTACCTGTATCCTTTTAAGAATTCCTCCTTTACAATCACTGCACTTCAGTATCACAACAGCCTGTTTCCCTGACTTTGAAGTTAATGAATTGTGGGTCACACGCAATTCCCTTCTCCTCTCTATCTACCCATCTGGCAGCCCAGAGGAAGGCATCTTTGGGGAAAAGCCAATGTGTACATTGTTAAGAAAACATCACAACACGAGATCCGTACGTGGAGAATTCCAGCATCCTTATTCCATTTTGCATTACCTTAAATCTTCCATTTTTCTCTCTAAAGCAAGGATGTTCTAACTGGGCCCCTTTAAGACTTGTGGACTTCAACTCCCAAAATTCCCCAGCCAGCCAAGTCCACAAATCTTAAAGGGGCCAAGGTTGGACACCTGTGCTCTAAAGTTCTCTTTTATTGGCTGGGGAATCCTGGGAGTTGAAGTCCAGAAGTCATAAAGTAGCCAAGGCTGAACACCCCTGCTCTAAAGTTCTCTTTTATTGGCTGCGGAATCCTGGGAGTTGAAGTCCACAAGTCCTAAAGTGGCCAAGGCTGAACACCCCTGATCTAAAGTTCTCTTTTATTGGCGGGGAATTCTGGGAGTTCACAAGTGGCCAAGGTTGGACAGTTCCTGCTGTAAAGCTTTCTTTTCCTTTCATTTAGGATTCCTTTGGATTTACAATGATGGGAGGAGGGGACACGGAGAGGGCTGTGGAGATTATCTATTGTCCCCTGCTGGTTTTGCTAATGCGTGGTTGATTGCCCTTGACTTCCAGACAGCCCCATGGAAGAAGTGCCCCACCTCAGCAACCGTAGCTTACATCAGTCAAGTGGCATGATTGAATTTCAATGCATGAATAACTTCTAAATAAACCCCTTTGTGAGGACTCTGTGAGTGTGTGTAACCCACAACCCAGAAAAGGAGCTGCTCAGGGAGCATGCGCGCACCGGAAAATGAACGTCCGGTTTCTGGTGCGTGGATGCTTACAGGCCAGCTAGTCTTCCAGTTACTGGTGTGCATGCGTATGCGACGATCAGCTGGTCAATGCGCATGTTTACTCTAGAAAATGGAAGACCGGCTCTTCGTTTCCGGCACTGCAACACGGACAAAGTTCAGCTGATCGTCACACGCACATGCGTGCAGGAAATCTGGAAGAGGAACGGGCAATGCTACATGTGCCAGGCAACATGGCTCCGTGTGCCACTTTGAACCCCAAGTGCCATAGGTTCTCCATCACAGTCCTACATTGTGTTGTCCACATATCAGATAGATAGATGATCGATAGGTAGGTAAGTAGGTAAGTAGGTAGGTAGGTAGGTAATGATGATAGATCCGTGATGGTGAACCTATGGCAAGCAGGGCAAAATTTCTGGGAGCATGCAAGGTGTTGCCCTGTCAGCTCCAGCGCACATGCATGTGCTGGCCAGCTAATTTTGGCCATGATTTTGGCCATTTTTTGCCTTCCGGAGGCTTCAGGGAAGCCTCCTGAAGACTAAGAAGGGAGAAAAACAACCCCAAAGGGCAACCTGGAAGTCTGTTCCCGAACTTCCGATTTGCGTGTTGGGCTGTTTCCAGCCTCCGTAGGGCCTCCGTAGTGGGCAGGGGAAGCCGTTTTTGCCCTCCCCAGGCTCCTAGAAAGCGAAAAACGGGTCCACCATGTCATCACACACCAAAAGTGGGGGGAGGGTGGGGGGGATAGTGCACGCATGCACGGGGGAGAGTGCATAAAATTATGGGTGTGGGCACGCCCATGCACAACCCTCGCACTCCCCCTGCTTTTGGCATGCAATGGCAAAAAGGTTAGCCATCACTGTGACAGATGAGAGATGGTAGATAGATAGATAGATAGATAGATAGATAGATAGATAGATGGATGGATGGATGGATGGATGGATGGATGGATGGATGGATGGATGGATGGATGGATGGATGGATGGATGGATGGAGGTAGGTAGGTAGACATAGGTAGGTAGGTAATGATGATACATAATGGATGAATGAATGGATGATTAACAGATAATGATAGGTAGGTAGGTAGGTAGGTAGGTAGATGGATAGGTGGGTAAGTAATGATGATAGATGATATAGACATACATACATACATACATACATACATACATACATACATACATACATAGTAGATAGATAGATAGATAGATAGATAGATAGATAGATAGATAGATGGATGGATGGATGGATGGATGGATGGATGGATGGATGGATGGATGGATGGATGGATGGAGGTAGGTAGGTAGACATAGGTAGGTAGGTAATGATGATACATGATAGATGAATGGATGAATGATTAACAGATAATGATAGGTAGGTAGGTAGGTAGGTAGGTGGATAGGTAGGTAAGTAATGATGATAGATGATATAGATATACATACATACATACATACATACATACATACACAGTAGATAGATAGATAGATAGATAGATAGATAGATAGATAGATAGATAGATAGATAGATAGATAGATAGATAGATAGATGGATTTGTAAATCACTGATTGTATGACCTCTGTAGGTGACATATGATAAATGAATAAATCTCTGCTTTTCTGCACACTATTGAAGAGCAAAACATAGGTTAAGTTTGTCAAATTAGAGGGCTATTTTTTTATTTATACAGCTCGCAAAGGCAGGCGGGCCTCCCCACCTGAGCAGAAAAATGAAGCTGCAGCCAGGAGAAATGTATTTTTTTTTTAAAAATTTACAAAAAGACCCCAGTAGTTATTTCTTTTTTCTCCGTCATGCATGAAAATCTTTCAGGTTACAGCAGCCTGCTTCAAGGTCCATTAAACTACACAATGAAGGAACTGTGACAGTTCAAGGCGTTCAGGCTGAGTGTGGGAGAAAGCCTTTAAGAGGAATATTTTAGAAGCAAATACAGATTGGGAGGAGAGAGAGGGCAGGTGGAGTTGGTGGCAGAGGAACAAACGTGGTGTCTCAAACCTCACACCTTGGCTTGCAATTGGGGAACCCAAGGAGGGGAAGCAGGGAAGTGGCTGGAGTTAAAGGCAATTCAGAACATCAGAATAACAGAGTTGGATTTTGGAGGTCTTCTAGTCTGACCCCCTGCTCAACTAGGCAACTGGCATGTATGCGCACTGTTCCAAGGATTTGGGAATCCCCATTTGTAACCGGGGTGGGTTCCTGCCAGTTCTAACCTCTTCTATAGAAGAGGTTCCACAAATCTACAGTGCCGTTTAGAACCGGTTCCAGCTCCCTCCCCCTGCCCGCCCCCACATCATCAAGATGAAGAGCGAGAGGAGGAATCCTGGGGGTTGAAGTCCACAAGTCTTAAAGCTGTCAAGTTTGAACACACCTGGGTTTTTTTTTTCTAAAGGGTTAGGGGTGCAAGGGTCTTGTAACTTGACAGCTTTAAGACATGTGTGCTTCAAATGCCAGAGTTTCTGAGCCAACATTTTGGTTGCTAGCAAGAGCGTTATTAAGTGAGTTTCATCACATTTTACAAGTTGGCCATGCCCACCCGGTCACATGGCTGGCAAGCCAGTCCCACAAAGCAAGCCACACCTAAAGAAGAGGTTCTAAATTTTTTTGAAACTGTTTGTAACCTACCCAGGCAAGCAAAGTCAGTGAGGAAAGTCAGATTCACTTAATGACTGTATTGTTCACGTAACAATTGCAGTGATTCACTTAAGAACGCTGACAAAAAAAAGTTGTAAAATGGGGCACAATGAACAACTGTCTGTCTCAGGGACAATTCCCAAGGGAAAGTTTGAGCTCAACTGTGGCCGTAGGTCGTAGACTACCTATGCAAAAAAGATAAATGAATGCATAAGTCGATGGTGCTGTTTGACATTGTGGTGGTCATAAAACCATACATATTATTTCTAGAAAACTGGGAGTCAAATGTGGATTGGGAATTTGGGATCCCTGCAGATCTGGGTTCATGAGCCTGCAGAAACACACACACACAAACACACACACCTCTATCTCTCTAGCTCTCTTTGTTGTTGTTAGTTGCAAAGTCGTGTCCCACCCATTGCGACCCCATGGACAACATTCCTCCAGGCCTTCCTCTCCTCTACCATCCCCTGGAATCCATTTAAGCTCACACCTACTGCTTCAGTAACTCCATCCAGCCACCTCATTCTCTGTCGTCCCCTTCTTCTTTTGCCCTCCATCTTTCCCAGCATGAGGCTCTTCTCCAGTGAGTCCTTCCTTCTCATTAGGTGGCCAAGTATTTGAGTTTCATCTTCAGGATCCGGCCTTCTAAAGAGCAGTCAGGGTTGATCTCCTCTAGGACTGACCGGTTGGATGGCCTTGCAGTCCAAGGGACTCGCAGGAGTCTTCTCCAGCACCAGAGTTCAAAGGCCTCCATCCTTTGGTGCTCAGCCTTCCTTAAGGTCCAACTTTCACAGCCATCCATTGCAACTCAATCTCTGTCTGTCTGTCTGTCTGTCTGTCTGTCTGTCTGTCTGTCTGTCTGTCTGTCAGTCATCTATTCATGTCACCTCTCTTGCTGCTACTGGTGGCTTTTCAAGGTGGTTCAACTCTGACAGCTTCATTACAGCTTTGATATGACTGGAACTCATTTGTTTAGCAACGCCGGGCCAATAAATTGTTCCACCTCATTATTCCCATAATAATTATGGAATAGCTTCAAACCGTTTGCAGCTGCTTTTGTTTCGAAGCTGAGGATTAAAAGAAATGTCAAAGGCATGTTTCTATACATCCCCAGCTGGGGGAAAAAATACTTTTATTTATTACAGATAGTCCTCGATTTACAACCAGGATGTGGATCAGAATGTACATTGCTAAGCCACTCTATTGTTAAGTGAGTCACGGGCGATTTTATGACTTTTGTTGCTGCTATTGTTAAGCAAATGCAGAACGCTAAAGTTCAAAATGTGATCATTAAATTCATCAGCTTCCCCAATGACTTTGTTTATCAGAGGACGGAAAATCACCAATGACAATCATATGATCCTGGCATCTTGCTACTATCATAAATAACATAAATATCATAAACTATCATGAGCCTTGGTGGCGCAGTGGTTAGAGTGAAGTACCGCAGGCTATGAGGACCCAGATTGTTGGGGGCCATAATCAGGGGTGGGCTGCCGTGAGTTTGCAGGGGTTCGGGAGAACCTCTAGCTAAGATTCTGTGCAGTTCGGAGAACCCCCCCAAATCCCACTCCTGGCTGGCCCCGCCCCGCCCACCCTGCCCACCCCAGGAGTTCCCATGCAACCTGATTTGGATGCAGGTAAGTGCAGGGCATGCACCAACACTGGAAGTCTTTAAGAAGATGTTAGATAGCCATTTGCCTGAAACGGTGTAGGGTTTCCTGCCTAGGCAGGGGGCTGGACTAGAAGACCTCCAAGGTCCCTTTCAGCTCTGTTATTCTATATTTTATCCCTGATGTAAGAGGCAGCATGTGATAAGATAGCAATGAAGATCTTGGGGAAAGAATAGAATGGAATGGAATGGAATAGAATAGAGATGGAATGGAATGGAATAGAATAGAATAGAGATAGAATAGAGATAGAATAGAATAGAGATAGAATAGAGATAGAATAGAATAGAATAGAGATTGAATGGAATGGAATAGAATAGAATGGAACAGAACAGAACAGAAGAGAATAGAATAGAGATTGAATGGAATAGAATAGAATAGAATAGAGATTGAATGGAATGAAATGGAATAGAATAGAATGGAATAGAACAGAAGAGAATAGAATAGAATAGAATAGAATAGAATAGAATAGAGACTGAATGGAATGAAATGGAATAGAATAGAATGGAATAGAAGAGAACAGAATAGAATAGAATAGAGATTGAATGGAATAGAATAGAGATTGAATGGAATAGAATAGAGATTGAATGGAATGGAATAGAATAGAATAGAATGAGTCCCTATACTATTTCAGACAAATAACCCAGCAGGGGAAGACGAGGAGGAATATTTCCTGATGTGTAGTAACTCCAGTGACATATTTTTTGGCATCAGCTCAGCTGACGATTTTCCAAAGTGACGAGAAGGCTGGTAGAGGGAGAGAAAAGGGACATGTCCTTTTTTCATGGGGAGGACTGGGGAAGCCCATTGACCGTTCGGTGTTGCTGAATCCGAATAAATAGATTGGTAGACCGAACCTGGAAATATTGGCCTATATTCCCATCTGAAAATTCTGCAATTAGACGGATTGCATGTTTCTATGGCAACTTCCCCTTTTTTCTCCCCTCCTTCTGGGCAACTAAGGCACCATGTGCTGCATCAGAAAGCATTTTCCCCCCTTGATCAATGAAGAATGCCAATCCAGATGTGCAAATACTATTCCAGATAAGGCAACTGCCGGATAAGGGCTAAAACGGATAGACAATTCAGCTGCCATACGAATCAGGCTGGGACCAGCTCTACCATCCAGGTGTCTGCAGGACGGGAGCAACTGGTCAGAGGGATGGGAGGATATAAACTCCGCCCCTTATATACAATGTGTGATAACACACCCATGATGTGTGATGTTGTAAGTATGAAAGAGGGTTCATTGGGCTATGACCACCTTGAGGCCTCATTGTGCCCAGCTCCCATCATTAAGCATGCTGGTCGTTAGATGAGTTACGCTGTCAGGGTTCCAAGTAATACACCCAAGGCGAACAAAACTCTGAGCCAGGTAGATTCCTCAAAGAATAATTTTATTTGGGTATATCATATTTGCACAGTTCTGGTGAAAACTGACTCTGAAGTTTCCCACACCTAATTAAAAGTTTCCCCCTCTCTCCAAACAATTAGTCACATGGTCAAGGCACCATCCAGTTGCCTGGTTGACATCATTTCTTCTCCCTCTGACCAGGTGTGAGAATGTCCTTGCTTCTCAAGAGAAAGTATTTTGCTTTGGCTAAAAAAACCCAGCTATCTCTAATCCCACCCACTCCTTATCCCTCAGCTCCAGTGTGAGTCAGGTCAGCTTCAGGGTTGGCACACGCTTGATTGTACAACCTGACGAGCGGAGGTAATGGGACATGAACTCAAGGCAGTTGCTGATGGACACACCTGACAAAATATGTCCAATTCTTTTTACTACCATTTCTGCGGGAGTGGCTTAGTGGGCATGGGTTGGCTTGGGGGGGCGTGGCTTGGTGGGCTTGGCAGGGGAAGGTTACTGCAAAATCCCCATTCCCTCCTGATCAACTGGGACTCGGGAGGCAGCAAATAGATGGGGGGCAGTCAGAGGTGGTATTTGGCAGTTTTCCGAACTACTCAAAATTTCCGCTACTGGTTCTCCAGAACGGGTCAGAACCTACACCTTTGAAGTAACTACATACCAGCCTTGGGTCCAACAGTTTCCTCCTTCTCCCATGATAACTGAAGGACCAGCTTTCCCCAGTTATGTCTACTTAACCCACCAAAGTGGGGAGGAAAGATATCTTATGGGTTCCCACTCTTAAGAAGGCCCATCAAATGGGACCAAGAAGAAGGGCCTTCTTCGTGGTGGCTCCCTACTTATGGAACATCATCATACCCATGGAGATAAGATTGGCTTCCACCTTGATTCTCTTTCAAAAAGCTTGAAGACATGGTTCTGCCAAGGGACCTGGAGACTCCAGGGTGATATGGATGAAAAACAGCCCTACGGACAAACAGGAAGTCACTTCCGGTTTGCTGGTAGGGTCATTTTTTTGCCCTCTACAGCCTCCGGAAGGCCCCTGAAGGCTCCGGAGGGCTAAAACCAGCCCTACGAGCAAACCAGAAGTCTGTTCCCAAGCTTCCGGTTTGCCCCTAGGGTCGGTTTTTTGTGCTCCTGACGCTTCAAGGAACCTCCTGAAGCCTCCGGAGGCCCTCCAGAGGGGGGGGGGAGGTTGTTTTCACCCTCCCAGGCTCCTATAAAGCCTCTGGAGCCTGGGGAGGGCGAAAAATGGCCTCAAAAAAAAAAGGTTGAAGTCAACTGGCCAGTGCATGCATGCACTCTGGCCAGCTGACAGGGCAACGCCTCGCGTGCCCTGACAAATGGCTCCTTGTGCCACCTGTGGCATGCGTGCCATAGGTTCGCCATCCCGGGTCTAGTCTCTTCTTTAAAAAAAAAACTCCAGTGATGAAGCGCTCACAATTTCTGAAGGCAAGTTGTTCCACTGGTTAATTGCCCTCACTATTAGGAAGTTTCTCCTTAATTCCAGGTTGAACTCTCTCTCCAATGATCCATTTTGAAATGAACCGGATGTGCATGATCCTAAAATTTCCCAGCCTCTTAGGCCCTGCATTGGATGATATTCCAGCCCGCATATCAAATCTGCGCAATTATGTACTGAGAGGAGACACGCAGCAACAGCATAGAAATCTCACTGGTGATTGTTCTCTCTCTGTCTCTCCTTCTACCTACCTACCTACCTACCTACCTACCTACTCTCTCTCTCTCTCCCTACCTACCTACTGTATTTCTCTCTCTCCCTCTCTCTCCCTCTACCTACCTACCTACCTACCTACTTTTTTTTCAATTTACCTCTTCAAAACCTTGGTGCATCTTATACTCCGGTGCATCTTGTACTCCAAAAAATACAGTATTGAGCCACCAAGCTTCCCTCCAGTCGGAAGGAATGCATAATATTCCTAGACATGACCTGGATTTCCCTCCCCTCCTCAATGTTTTTCCCATGCTTTTTTGAAGCTATTATGCCTATTTTGGGATCTCCAATTCTATTTTTATGTGTTTCTCATTTTAAAATGGTAACAAACATGCTTTTCCAATAATTATATCATGATTATATATCTAGCCCTTAGCTGAAGAGTGTGCCTGGCTAAATCTGGTTAATAGATTCTGGACATCGTTTATTCTGTGGTTCCTTTACTATTGTTATTTTTACAGTTCTTTTCATTTCTTTCTTTTTATTTATTGCTGTAAGCTTCTCTAGAGAAGCCCCACAACAGGTGGCAAATAAATGAACCAAAAAAATAATAATAATATCTGGATGAGAGACCACCAGAAAAATATGCAACTATAATAGACAGGCTCCAGTAGAATAGAATAGAATAGAAAAGAATAGAAAAGAAAAGAAAAGAAAAGTTCTATATTGGCTAAATGTGATTGGACACATAAGGAATTTGTCTCTGGTGTAAAAGCTTTCAGCATGCATACAAGCAGCAACTGATAAATCATGCTCTTCTTCTCCTGCTTCTTGTGCCATATCCGTCCTTGGACATTGGCGATCATGTTGGCAATCCTTTTTTTGGTCAACAGCCACATGAAAAAGTGCTGCTGAGTTTTCTCCAAACCAGTCCCTTAGAGCCGAGGTGGCGCAGTTGGTTAGAGTGCTGTACTGCAGGCCACTTCAGCTGACTGTTATCTGCAGTTCGGCTGTTCAAATCTCACCGGCTCAAGGTTGACTCAGCCTTCCATCCTTCCGAGGTGGATGAAATGAGGACCCAGATTGTGGGGGTGATTTGCTGACTCTGTAAACCGCTTAGAGAGGGCTGAAAGCCCTATGAAGCGGTATATAAGTCTAACTGCTATTGCTATTGCTATTTTGAAGCCATGATGTTCTTCTTCTGCCTGGACCTCATTTGCCTTCAATCTTTCCCTGGAGGATTAAGTGAAGGATGGCACATTTTTCTGGGTGTCACATCACATGTTAAAAATATTCTAACTTTCGCTTTTTTTATGGCTTTGACGATTTCCCCTTGGCTTTCCCAGGCGCCTTATCCCCTCCTCATTTCTGATTTTGTCAACCCAGCTTATACGTAACAGCCGTCTGTAAATCCTCATTTCAAAAGTTTCTAGTTTCTTCAAGTGGTTTTCTGTTAGAGACCAACTCTCTACTCCGTAGAGCAGGATAGAAAAGATGTAACATCTGACAAGCCTGATTTTCAGTCTTAAGCTGAAAATCATGCTCATAATCATAAAACACCATCATTATAAATCATACAATAAAACAGTGAGGATTAGGGCACTAAATAAGCAATCAACCTACATCCTAATAGGATACTAAATAAAAACAATCAACATAACCGCCCGGAGTCCTTCGGGATTGGGCGGCCTATAAATTTATTAAACATCAACATCAAACATAAATCATAGATACATATAGCAAAGTTATAGGAAGCTAATGTAGGAAGTTAGCACCCACCCCTTTCCTAGAAAAAATGAAATATTTTAGGTAATATTAAAAGGACAGAAATGTTTCCCTAAAAGGGAGGCAGAAACTTATTTATTTATTTATTTATTTATTTATTTATTAATAAATTTATTTATTTATTAACTTAGCCCCCCCCCCACCTTTGTCAATGGGCCATTAAGTCCTGAGCCATTCTATTCTACATAACAAAGATCTACCTCCTTCAGACAGAGCCATAATAGGAATCTCAAAGCCCTTTCCTTACATCATCACCCAGCAAGAGTCAACCAAGCTTGGGACTCAGGACAGCCTATAGAGTTGCTCCTGCATTGCGCCATGGGAGGCTGACAACCAATCAGAATACAAGCTCAAGTTCAAAAGCCCAGAGAGGGCATAAAACTAGGACACTCTCAGCATCTCTTCCCTTCCAAGACCTCAAACCATCTGGTCCTGTCCCTCATCAATAAAACTTCTTTCCAAGCAACTTCCATGAATCCAGTGTCTTTTCCCCCCGACTTGGAACTGACCCCAGAAGGACATTTCTTCCAACACTAAGGAAATAGGTAACAGGAAAGATGAGAAGGGTGATAGTAAATACAGCCTTACTCTGTGGTTTGACATCTCAGGGCAAAGACAGTGTTGTGTGCATTAGTTGTTTAGTAGAGTGATAATGGGGGGTGGGGGAGAGAACTATTCCTGTGTCAAGATGTTTTAGCATGCAATATCCTGTAGTGTCGTCTTGAGGGAAGAAATTGAAATAGTTTGTGTCCAGGATATGTGGGGTCTCAAAGAAGGGTGGTGTCCGTAAATATTTTCACAGCCCACTTTCTAGGTTGTGCAGGACACAGGTCCCCAATGGAAGGCAGGTTGATTGAAATTGCTTTTTTTTCTTTTTTGCAGTCCAAACAATCCGTTGAAGTCTGTCTCTGTCTTGTTTAGTTGCTGTGCCAAACCAGATAGTTATAGTATCTCAAGGGTTACCTATAAAGGTGAAGTTTACTAATGTCAAGATCCATTTTGCCAAAATGCCCTGGGGAAGATCCTGACCCCTGGGGGAAAAAAAATCAAAAGGCAATTGAAGAAAAAGGCCAGAAGGCAAGATGGGACCTGTTGTATTCCTACTGTGATCAATAGGTGGCAGTGTTGGCATTAAAATCCATGTCTTTATGGCACTCAAAACCTTTCAGCTTTTCTTTTAGCGTTTTTAATGAATACAGAATAACAGAGTTGAAGGGAGCTTGAGGTCTTCTTGTCCAACTCCCTCCTCAAGCAGGAGACCCTATAGCACTGGTGGCTAACCTTTTTCTAAAGGTGCGCCAACCTGTGTGTGTGCGTGCTACCTCGCTATCGCGCAGGTGGCCACCCATCTGCGCATGCATGAGAGATCCCCCCCACCGCGCGTGTGCAAGCGAGCTCTGTGCAGGACGGGGGAATTTTCACCCTTCACAGACTCCGGAGGCTTTCCTGAAGCCTGGGGAGAGCAAAAACAACCTCCCCCAGTCCTCCGGAAGGCTGAAAACCAGCTGGCTGGCGCGCGCATGCACACCAGAGCTGATGGCTGCCGAGGGCTGCTGTGCCAGCAAATATGGCTCCACATGCATGCCACCTGTGGCACACGTGCCATAGATCCACTGTCATGGCCCCATAATGCAGTCATGGCGAACTTCTTAGACACCAAGTGCCCAAAATCAAAGGCGCACAGATGCATGCACAGCAGAAGTGGGTTGCTCCCGGTTCGGTCCGGATTGGGCGAATCAGTAGTGGTGGCGGTGGGCGTGACCCGTCAAAACCGCGGTAGACAAAACCGCGCTCGATGAAAGCGCGTACCTGACGTCATCAGCAGCGCGATGAAAAAAATTAAAAATAAATTAAATTGAAATTAAAATAAAATTAAAGCAAGCCGATTCACATAAAGGTAAGGGTTAGGTTAAGGGTTAGGGTTAGGTTTAGGGTTAGGTTAAGGGTTAGGGTTAGGTTTAGCGTTAGGTTAAGGGTTAGCGTTAGGTTTAGCGTTGGGTTAAGGGTTAGGTTTAGGGTTAGGTTAAGGGTTAGGTTTAGGGTTAGGTTTAGGGTTAGGTTTGGGGGGGTTAGGGTAAGGTTTTCGCTTTAATTTTAAATTTACCGCTCACAGCGCGATGTTTTCGTCGCGCTGTGATGACGTCACGTACACGCTTTTGTCGAGCGCGCTTTTGTCTACCGTGGTTTTGTGGTGGAACCGGCGGTGGGAGGCTACACCCAAGCACCTGGACACTTCTGCGCATGCACAGAAGCATCACACACACATGCCCACGAGTGGGGGCGTGAGCGCGCACAAGCAAACTGTAGTAAAAATAATTGAAACCCACCACTGATGCATGGACATGCGGGTATGCGCAGCAGAGACCTGAAAACCAGCTGGCTAGTAGGAGGTGGGTCATGCCAACACCAGCAGCACAGCAAGAGGCAAGATCTTTTTCTTTCGTGAGCTTCTGTTTCGTCGTTTGCAGGGAAACAGAAGCTCACAAAAGAAACGCCATGGGGATCTGACCTGGGGAGATGGGGTGCGTGCCAGCAGAGAGGGCTTTGCGTACCACCTCTGGCGCATGTGCCATAGGTCCGCCATCACGCTAGCGTGCATCCTGGTGAACCGCTGGATTTAGCCCCGAATGGGCAGAATGTATCATTCAAGAGGTTGCTGATTTGTTTGCAATTCTTGTTCTAATCTTTTTTCTTTAAAACACCTACCAAATTTGAGGGCCATTAACCCCTCCCATGTGACTCAGTCTGTCCTCTGAACATTTCAATAGCCTTCTGAAGGCCAGGGCCTGTCAGGACACACAAGAGCTTCCTTAACCCCAATATTATATCTGTGGAACTGTCTGCTCATGAAATTACGGTAATTTGGGTTCTGCCACCCAAGAGAGTCATGTAAAAATATTGATTCCCTGCAAATTTTGCTCCGCTAGTTGTTGCAGATTATAAAGGGTGATGCTCATCTCTGTTTCAAGGCCATTGAGCCAGGAGGTTTCCATGGTCATGTGGTCAGCATGATATCATGGAGTGCAGTTGTCTTTTCCCCACCAAAGTGGTACCTATTTACCTACTTGCATTTGAATGCTTTCAAACTGATAGGTTGGCAGGAGCTGAGGCAAGGACAGGAGCTCATCCCATTGTAGTGCTTGGAGCTCAAACCTGGGCTGCCAGCTTTCCAGCTGACAAGCCCAGCATCTTAACCACTGAGCCGCCACCACGCCACCCGATCTTTAAAGTGCATCTTCTATTTTTCTTTATTTAATTGACACTGCTATTATTTTAACTTCTTTTTAATGCTAGATTATTACTGTTTTTCAAGTCTGCTTTCATGTTTGATGTGACTGTAAGAAGAAAATAGATGGTAGAGGCACATCCCTGTGCATTACATTTATATAAATTCATTTTTGAAGTCAAACATTCTACGAATGTAGCAGTTACAGTATAGCAACCAGAACTGTTCATTGTCTGAAGTTTTCTTTATTTACTTATTAAATTTATGTACCACTCATCTTGCTCAACTTACAGCAATTAATCAGGGTTAAACAGATTGCTTCCTCCACCTCAACCCCCAATTCAAGTCATGAAACATCACACCACAAATCAGCCCAGGGATTCTATGTGTTGTGGCCTGCCAGCGGAGCTGGTAGCAGATTCGGACAGTGAGGAGGTTGGGGAGGAACATGGGCCAGTCCTGGAGTCCGAGGAAGGCTCTGATGAGGGCTCTGTGTCGGAGGCAGAGAGGGGGCCAGGGCCGTATGCCACTTACCAGCTGCCTTCAGAGTCAGACATCAGTGAGGCAGATGAACAGCTGGAGCCTGTTCCCAGTGTGCGCATGCGCAGAGTTGCCAGATGAAGGGAACAGCTAAAGAACAGGAGCCGACTTGGGAGTAAGGCCACAGGTCGACAATGAATGGCCCCTCCCAGAGGAAATAAAAGAGGAGCGAAAGGGGAGTGGAGTTTGCAGGAGACAATTAGTTCATTTCTGCATTCTTGCCAAGTATTGCGGGGTCTGAAAGATATCATCCTGGCCACTCTCCAAGCCTGATAACCATTGATAATTGTGAACTATCTTGAAAGACTGTGGGCCAGGACTTTGCTTGAAAGGAATTCACTGTCAATTAAATAAAAGGGGTTTATCAGGACGAGGACTTGGCTTCGTGCTGCTGGGGAAGCCTAGGTCAGAACACTATGCTAATCTACAAAGCTGAAAATCTAAACAATATTTCCTCACCTGTACAGAAAAAAAGTACACCAAATAACCAACCAACCATCAATTGCCTTGTTTGCAATCTTTTATCACACAGTATCTTTCCCAAACTCTTTGAGTTTGCATGCATCACGGTTTCCAAGAAACGGGGTTACAGCAGGATAAGGGTTTCGCTTTAAAGCCGCAGCTGTAATTTTAGGGACCTTCCTGCCACGCCAGGATTTAAACAGAGAGCCACTTTCTGCTCCCACAATGTCCCTGGGAACCGATCTTGGGTTGACGGAGCTTCCCGATCAAGGATCCGCTTTATGTTCTTCCCCCCCATCTGACTGTAAGGGGGGGGGGACTCTCAACTTGGCAAGGAAGTCACTTACACAGCAAACAAACAGGCTATTGTGTGGCTGAGCGCAGCACATCCCAACTTTTTTTTTAAGGAAGAGAGATTGAGGGATGTCAGAGCTAAAGAAATAGCTGTGGTTGCACAAGGGGGAGAGGCAGAATTTGGAAATCCAGTCCTTGCATATTGGTTTCTTCTTCTTAACAAATATTCAGTATTTATTCACACACACACACCCCAGTGGAGGTATTCTGCTGGTTCTTACTAGTTCGGGCAAACCGGTAGCAGCGGTGGCTGGAGGTTCCGCCTACCCACCCCAATGTAATGAGCGACCTTTGGCACATGCGCAGGTGGTGCGCATGCACAGGTGGTATGCATACACAGAAGGCCGTATGCATGCACAGAAGGTGGTGCATATGCACACAGAAGGTGGTGTGCATGCACAGGTGGTGCACATGCACAGAAGGTGGTACGCATGTGCAGAAGGTGGTGCGCATGCACAGGTGGTACGCATGCGCAGGTGGTGCACATGCACAGAAGGTGGTACACATGCGCAGGTGGTGCGCATGAGCAGGTGGTGCGCATGAGCAGGTGGTACACATGCGCAGGTGGTGCACATGCACAGAAGGTGATGCGCATGCACAGGTGGTGCACATGGACAGAAGGTGGTACGCATGCGCAGGAGGTGGTGCATGTGTGCGCGCACTCACATTTGGGAACCGGTAGTGAAGGTAAGATAATCCCAACACTGACACCTCTCCCCATGGAGATTTCATGTGTTAAGTTCAGAAGATTGAGAAAAAACAGATTTTCCTCAACTTACAAGTGTTTGCTTAGTGACTGTCATGACGATTGCAGCATCCCCATGGTCACATGATCCAAATTCAGCTTCTTGGCATCTGGCTCGTATTTATGACGGTTGCGGTGTCCCGGGGTTATGCGGTCCCCTTTTGCAACCTTCTGACACGTAAAGTAAATGGGGAAGCCGGAGTCACTCAACAGTTGCTAACTTAACTACTGTAGCTATTTAGCTATTTAGTTAACAACTGTGGCAAGAACTCACTTCACAAATGTCTCACTTAGCAACATAAATGTTGGGTTCAATTGTGGTCATAGGTCGAGGACTACCTCTATAGACATTGAATTGCATGCCAACTGCAGGGTCTGAGTTCACTTGAGGGTAAAATAGGCTTGGATGATGTAAAGTTTCCGTCAGGAGGTGGCAGCACTGAGCTATACTTTGAAATTAAACAAGGTTTGGCTTAGTTCAGTGTTTCTCAACCTTGGCAACTTGAAGATGTCCGGACTTCAACTTCCAGAATTCCCTAGCCAGCATTCGCTGGCTGGGGAATTCTGGAAGTTGAAGTCCGGACATCTTCAAGTTGCCAAGGTTGAGAAACACTGGCCTAGTTGGAAGAGAAACCGAAAAAGAAACCCAGAACTTTAAGCTATCATAGTTGGAAAGTTTTTTTTTTATTTTTTTTTAAAGGGCAAGATACTTCTACATTGTTAAGATGGGAATTATCAAGAAACAGAAGGTTTAATACTGGCTGCTTAAGAACAAGCACTACAAACTAATGCCATGAAAGCGAAGATACAAAAATCCACTGACAACCCAAACTGCCGACTTTGCAATAACAAAGTCGAAACTGTTTCACATTTAATATGTGAATGCAGCAAAATCGCACAAACTGATTACAAAGCTAGACACGACCGAGTTGCTAAATTAATCCCCTGGTCATTATTTAAAATATATGATATACCTGCATTCAGAAAGTCATGGGAACATAAAGTGGAAAAAGTTATTGAAAATGAGAAGGTGAAGATCTTGTGGGATTTTCGAATACAAACAGATTGTCACTTGGAACACAACATACCAGATATCACGGTTGTAGAGGGCCGAACTGTACAGTTTATTGATATTGCTGTTCCTGGAGATGCCAGAGTCGAAGAAAAACAACTAGAAAAAAGAATGAAATATCGCGACCTGGCCATCGAAACTACACGGCTATGGATGAAGCATATAACAGTGATACCCATTGTCATCGGGGCACTTGGCACCATGTCCAAGAATTTTATAAGCTACACCAACAAATTGTAGCTTCCTGCAATAATCCCAGCGGGACTGCAAAAAACTGTGCTACTCAGAACATCTTATATTTTAAGAAGGTACTTGGTTGATACCTAGGACGCTGGCAGCAACCCGTATGAACCATTAGCACCAGTCACTGGTATTTGTGATGCATTTTTGAACGTTCAGTTGGCTGTTTCATGTTTAATGAATGAAGTAATAACAATAACAATAACAACAACAACAACAATAATAATAATAGCAGCAAACTATATCAACCATACGATTTGGAGAATAAGGAGATTGCGGTAGTAATTGGAGAGCTGAAGCAGAGGGCTGTTGCCATTGCTGAAAAGATTAAAAGATTTGAAAACCGAGTAACTCAATTCAAGGAAAACTCACAGTTCAGAGCACATCCGCACGAGTTTTATAAGAGCTTAGAAAGTGGAGAAGGAGTAACAACAAATGAAAAGCCTGATAAAGAGAAAGCTCTGAAATTCTGGAACAATTTGTGGGAAAACAACAAGAAGCACAACAGAAATGCAAAATGGATCAAACAGATTGAAGATTCTATTAAAGTGCATAAAATGGAAGATGTGAAAATAACAAAAGAAATGGTGCAAAGACAGTCAAGAAAAGTGAAGAACTGGAGTGCACCTGGACTAGATGAGTTACATGGCTTCTGGTTAAAGGCACTTACAAGTGTGCACAAAAGATTGGCAGCTCAAATGAACCAGATCTTTAAAACACCTGAAAATGATGAATGGATGACAACTGGAAGGACATTTTTGATTCAAAAAGATAAAGAAAAAGGAAAGGATCCTGGAAACTACAGGCTGATGACCTGTTTGCCAACAACAAATAAGCTCTTTACTGGTATCATTGCAAACCAAATTTATGGATACTTGGAAAGAAATAACTTGCTTCCTGTAGAACAGAAAGGATGCTGCAAAAATTCAAGAGGAACAAAGGACCAACTGCTGATTGACAAACTAATCCTAAATAATTCAAAGAAAAGACGAACCAACCTGTTCATGGCTTGGATAGACTAAAAGAAAGCATTTGATTCAGTTCCCCATAGCTGGATCAAGAAATACCTGAAAATCTTTGGCATCAGCAGCAACATACAAAAATTCATGGAAACTTCAATGAACTTCTGGGGTTTTTTCTTCTAAAAGGTTACGGGCGCAAGGGTCTTGTAACTTGACAGCTGTAAGACTTGCGTGCTTCAAATGCCAGAGTTACTGAGCCAGCATTTTGGTTCCTATGCAAGAGCGTCATTAAATGAGTTTCACCACATTTTACAAGTTGGCCACGCCCATCCAATCACATGACTGTCAAGCCACTCCCACTCAGTCACATGACTACCAAGCCACTCCCACCCGGTCACATGGCCAGCAAGCCACTCCCACAAAGCAGGCCACACCCACAAAAGAGGTTCTAAAATTTTTGAAACCCACCACTGGTGCCAGGGCACCAGAAAATAGCCTGAAAATTGCCAAAACCAGGCCATTTTTGGGCTGTTTTCAGGCCGTTTGAGGGGCATTTTCAGGTAATTTTTTCAGCCCCCCCCCCCCCAAATGGCCTGAAAACGCCCAAGAAAGAGGCATGTGTGCACCAGCCAGCTGGTCTTCAGGTTTCCAGCGCTCCAGCGTATGCACTGGCACACACATGCACGCACATTCTGGTTTGGGCACTCAGTGCTGAAAAGGTTCGCCATCACTGGTATAGATTCTCCTGCTTGAGCATAGGGCTGGACTAGAAGACCTCCCAGGTCCCTTCCAGCTTCTATTCTATTCTATTCTAATTTCTATTTCTAGCCTAATATAAAACATGTGACTACGGAGATGCTGCAAAGGTCATAAGTGTGAAAACTGGTCACAAGTCACTTTTTAGTGCCGTTGAAACTTCGAATCATCATTAAAGGAACTGTTATAAGTTGAGGACTACCTGTATTCTGTGGTCTCGGGGCATTGCAACGTCCAACTATCTAGACTGGTTTTGCATTTTTCTTATTGGTAATTATTAATCTGGGATGTTAACTGCCAGTCTGTTTGAATTCTAAAGTCACTTCAACTAGGTCATTTTTCTATGACTTTGTCTATTTTATTCCTTGCTTGCAGGTGTAGGAAGTTACCACCCAGCCCTCTCCCCGAAAAATGAAATATCCTAGGAAATATTGAAAAGGCAGAATATTTCTCTGGATGTGAAAAGGAAGAAACATTTTAAAAGACAGAATAGCTCCCTGTAGCTTCCTGCCCATCCCCACTTTGTCAATGGGCCATTAAGAAGGCCGAGCTAGTCGTCTTTACATAATAAAGAGTTCTCCCCTTCAGATCTAGGGGAATGGAATTAAGGCATGATAATATTGGCCCTTTACCCAACTCGCCACATGGCATCTGAGAACTCAACCAAACCTGGATTCAAAACACAGCCTAGAGAGTTGCCCCTGAATGGCTCCATGGAAGACTGACAACCAATCAGAATACAAGCTCAAGATCAAAGGCCAGGGAGGGCATAAAACCAGGGACTCAGCATCTTAGCCCTTCTTTCTCTTCTTCTCCACCAACATGGAAGCATGTGATCACCTTTTCTGTTCAGGACTCAAGCCATGTGGTCCTTTCCACCAATAAACCATCCTTCCAAGCAGCCTCCGTGTCTCCAGTGTCTTTTTTCCCACTTGGAGCCGAACCCAGAGGGACATTTCCTTCAACACAGGCAAATGGTATTTCTTGGAGATCTTCCAGTGTACCATTGTTGCTACTTTGTCGTGCTGTTCTTTGTAGTCCAACTGTGTGATCTTCTTACAGCAACTAAACTAGGTGCTCCACTGTTTCTTCTTTGCACACAATTTTGGCACACCGTAAGAAAAAGGTTCGCCATCATAAGAGGTGGTAGTATAGGAGGGTTTCTCCTAAAATCTACCATTTCTACGGTTTTGAGTGTGTTCAGTTCCAGATTGTTCGGGTCTCTCCTTGGGGCTAGTTGTTTAATCCCCCATCTGTATGCAGATTCGTCTTGAATGAGACCAATCACTGTTGTATCATCCGCAAACTTCAGTGCTTTAACAGAGGGATCTTTTGAGATGCAGTCATTGGTATGGAGAGAAGTGGAGAGAGCACACAGCCCTGGGAGGCTCCTGTGCTAATTGTGCAGGTATCTGATGTGATTTTGCCTAACTTCACCTGCTGCCTCCTGTCTGTTAGGAAGCTTGTGTTCCATTCACAAGTGTGGTCAGGCACAGCTGGCTGATTAAGTTTAGACAGAAGAATATCTGAATGATGGTACTAAATGCTGAGCTGAGAGAGACCGTAGTTTATATGATACAGATATGATGTAGATATTTTTATATATATGATAGCTGTAAAAATATCTACAGGCCCCTCACATCCTGGACATAAATTGTTTCAACTCCTACCCTCAAAACGACTCTATAGAGCACTCCACACCAGAACAACTAGACACAAGGAGTTTTTCCTTGTGTTTTTCCTTGACGAATGTCATCACTCTGCTTAACAACTAATTCCCACAACACTGTCAAACTACCTACTAAGACTGTAATACTGTTCTTCTCTTTCTTTCTAGTATCTCTCTCTCTTCCCACTTATGACTATAACCATGTTGCTTGTATCTTTAAAATCTGTACGTTTTTTTCCTAGTATAATTTGATTGCTTATTAATAAACTATGACTGTCACTAAATGTTGTATCTTATGATTCTTGATGAATGCATTCTATTTTATTTTTCTTTATGTACACACTGAGAGCATTTGCACCAAAGACAAATTCTTGTGTGTCTGCCCAATCACACTTGGCCAATAAAGAATTCTATTCTCATTCTCTCTCTCTCTATAAATACATATATACACATACATATACAAGAAGATGGGAGATATATAGATTAGATACGAGAGAGAGAGAGAGAGAGAGAGAGAGAGAGAGAGAGAGAGAGAGAGAGAGAGAGAGAAAACAGATTAGATAGATAGATAGAACAGAATAGATAGATAAATAGATAGGACAGATAGATATAGATAGATAGAACAGAATAGATAGATAGATAGATAGATAGATAGATGATATAGATAGATGATAGATAGATTAGATAGATAGATAGATGATAGATAGATGATAGATAGATAGATAGACAGATAGATAGAGGGACAGAGAGGGAGGGAGGGTGATGAAAGACAGAGAAAGAAAGAAAGAAAGACAGACAGACAGACAGACAGACAGAAAGAAAGAAAAGAAAGAAGAGAGAGAGAAAGAAAGCGAGAGAGAGAGAAACATAAGCGATATATTTATTCTCCAGAGAAAGGAAGAGCAGGTGCGGAAGGGCCTTCCCTCGTTTTTCCAGCGCAGCAGCTTGCTGCAAACTAAGTGGCTCCTTTTCCCGCTGTAATGCAGGAACAGTATCTCTCCAACGCAAGTGGAGCCGCCGCCGCCGCTTTATAGCGCACCGCAGAGCCACGTGCTTTCCCCTCCGCCTCTTTCGGCGACAGAGGGCGGCGTCCTCTTGAAGAGGAGGCCAGCGCTCCGCTTTCCCCCACCCGGCCATGACTAGGCAGACCGGCTCGAAGAGGTCTCCGGGTTCGGCCAAGCCTCGCCTCCCACCCACATCAGGCAGGTGGGCGGGGTCTGGCCTAGCCCCGCCTCCTCGCTTCAATTTCTCTCTCTCTCCCACCCCCGGCTATTGTGAAAGGAAGCACGTCTCGTGCTGCAAAACCGCGTGTCCCGCGCGCGTGCACGTGCGCGCGCGCGCCTTCCTCTGTCTGGCGTTGCGGATGGGCCAAGCCTCGCCCAGATGGGCGTCCGGCCTCGCAAGGCGTAGGACTACAGCTCCCATGCGGCTTTAAAAGAAAAAGAAAAAAACCTCTGAAGGCCAGAGAAGTCTGGAGGGCAGACGGAGGCGTTTCTTGCCGACCCCCCCCCCCCCCGTCCGCGTTGGGCGCATTTCTGGGGCACTTAAAGAGACTCTTAAGGGAAAAATGCTTAAATGTGGGGACGGCCCGATCTACCTCCCCCCTCTTTAAGTATTGGCTCCCACCTCTCTCCCCATTGCACAGGGCAGCCCCCTAAGGTCAATTTGGTCCCATGGATCTCATTCTGCCCTTATCAAGTAGAATCAAGTAGACATTTTTTCAGTGTGCATTTGAATGCAACCTTATGTTGTGTGTTGGAATGAATACATGTACCAAACTCTGGGAGTGATTTGAAATTCACAATATTATTAACGTTTGCCATGCAGTTCCCAACCTTTTGAAAGGGAAACGCCTAGAAAAATGCATATATTGAAATGTTCCCAAAACATTACTTGAAAATAAGCATTTTGCAAAAAAAAATAAAAAAATGTGAACGTTAGTCGACATGACAAAGAAAACGTTCTATTAGGCCAGAGGTATATCTAAATAGTGGGGACACGGTGGCTCGGTGGCTCAGTGGCTAAGACGCTGAGCTTGTCGATCAGAAAGGTCGGCAGTTCGAATCCCTAGCGCCACGTAACGAGTGAGCTCCCGTTACTTGTCCCAGCTTCTGCCAACCGAGCAGTTCGAAAGCACGTAAAAATTCAAGTAAAAAAAATTGGAACCACCTTTGGTGGGAAGGTAACCGTTCCGTGCGCCTTCGCCATTTAGTCATGCCGGCCACATGACCACGGAGACGTCTTCGGACAGCTCTGGCTCTTCCGCTTTGAAACTGAGATGAATATCTTCCCCTAGAGTCAGGAACGACTTGCACGTATATGTGAGGGGAACCTTCACCTTTACCCACCTCTCTCCCCATTGCACAGGGCAGCCCCCTAAAGTCGATTTGGACACACACACACAAACACACACCCGTCTCATCGATCTCATTACCCCTTATTGCCAGGGTCGTGGGAACAAATGAAATCTGTCCTTATTGGGATTCCTAAGTGGTGTGTGTGTGTGTCAAGCTGCCATCCATGGTTCCCTTCCCTGGACAGCAAAATCTTCAAGACCAGGGTTCAGGTACCGGACTAGAAACCGGAAGATTGTGATTGTGTCTGCGACATAAAAGTCCAGTGATTCTGGGCCAGTCGCTCTCAGGTTAGCCTACCTCGCAGGATTGTAATGGTGGGGAAAATAGGAAGAGGAAGGAGAGTTAAATAGAACAGAATAACAGAGGTGGAAGAGACCTTGTATCTATGCTGGCTGGAGAATTCTGGGAGTTAAAAGTCCACAAATCTTAAAAGTTGCCAAGTTTGGGGACCCCTGCTGTAGGTCATCTAGTCCAACCCCCTCTCCCCCCAAGCAGGAGATCCAACCACCATTTCTGACAGATGACAGTCCATTCTCCTCTTGAAAGCCTCCAGTGATGGCCTCAAAGCTGCTTTTTTTTCAAGAGGCAACTGGACTTTCTGGTTTTGCTTCTCATCCAAGAAGCAGAAGCTCCTTCAGTCATTCTCTTGGATGAGAAGCACAACCAGAAAGTCCAGTTCCCTGTTGGGGGGGGGGGAAAGCACCTTTGGGACAAACAATGACCTGGATGTCTGAGAATCTCCATAAGCATCTCCAGTGATGAAGCTCCCACAACTTCCGAAGGCAACTTCTGTTCCATCGGTGGATTGTTCTCACTGTCAAGAAAAAAATCCTCCTTATTTCTAGGTTGGATCTCTCTCCTCCATCAGTTTCCATCCATTAGTCCTTGTCTTGCCTTTGGATGCTCAGTGAGGGGCTTTGCTTGATGGATCGGCCTTACCTTCATTTCAATGTGCAGCTCTGGGAACAAACTGACCCAGAATATATTTTTTAAAAAGCTACAATAGGATTGCAATGTTTGAGCCATTTCCTTGCGTGCTTCTCCTTGAACCCTTTTGATCCCATTGATCTGGAACGAAAGCTTATCTAACCCAAACCTTTATCTCTGACCTGCCGCTTAACCAAATCCATGGGTCTCTCGCCCTGTAGGGATTTGACGCGACCTAGGATCGTCCGAAGGATGCTTTTGAAAGCCTCCGTGAAGTTTTCCTACAAATAAAAATAAACCTTCCGGAACACTTGCTGATCACTCTACATAGGATGGGGGCAGAAGGTTGGGGGAGGGGACACACACAGCTGCAGCGCCCAGCATGTGTACAAGCATTAGCCTAGCTGAAGAAGATGACTCCTGGATCCTGCTGAAAGCCAATGGGGCAGAGAAGATGGGCATTGTAGTCCGTCCTATGTGGTCACAGTTGCGGCAGGCTATAAACTTGTTCATTGGGCATCATAGGAAATGTCACTCCGTGGATCTTATAGACGAGAGAAACACGGCATAGATTTCCTTGAAAAGACACAATAAATGCTGGCTGGTGAATTGCATGATTGATTGATTGATTGATTGATAGACAGATGGATGGATGGATGATTGGATAGATATAGATTAGATAGAGATAAAGAGAGGGATGGATGGGAATAGAGATTAGATAGATAGATAGATAGATAGATATAAAGATAAGAGAGGGATGGATGGATGGATAGAGATTAGATAGATAGATAGATATAAAGATAAGAGAGGGATGGATGGATGGAGATTAGATAGATAGATAGATAGATAGATAGATAGATAGATAGATAGATAGATAGGCAGGCATAAGACAGAGATATATGGATGGAGATAGAAATTCGATAGAGATAAAGATAAGAGAGAAAGATGGATGGATGGATGGATGGATGGATATAGAGAAAAGAGAGATAGATAGATAGATAGATAGATAGATAGATAGATAGATAGATAGATAGGCAGGCATAAGACAGAGATATATGGATGGAGATAGAAATTCGATAGATAAAGATAAGAGAGAAAGATGGATGGATGGATGGATATAGAGAAAAGAGAGATAGATAGATAGATAGATAGATAGATAGATAGATAGATAGATAGATAGATAGATAGATAGATAGATAGATAGATAGATATAATTAGAGAGAGGGGAGGGAGGGAGGACTCGGCTGTTTTATTTCCACATGAGCAAAGCCCGATTTCAACCACCACCGCGGCGTAGGAAGGAAAATCCTCGCCTTTTTGGCACGCAAGCTGAAGGAGCAGCTCCCTTTTCCGGCGTGGGGGTGGGGGAGAAGGACCACGTGCTTTCCTCTCCCCCCTCCCTCCCTCCCTTCCCCGTTGGTCCTGTCCGCGGGAGTGGGGGGGCAGACGAGGAGGAACTCCGGCAAAAGCGATCGGCCCCTTTAAAGAGGACGCTGTCGGGGACACGCGGCGCGGAGTGCCCATGTGGAGTTGCTCCATGCCTTGTTGTTCTGCGAGGCGATTGGGCCAGCCTCGGGTGACGTCTTTGAGCAGCCTGCAAATGTGCTGCGGAGGGGGCGGCGGTCGGCCGCAAAACCCGGAGAAGGGAAGTTGCCGCAGCCCAGTAAGGAGGAATGGGGGGGGGGAAATGGAACGGAGAGAGGAAGCGTGGAAAAATAACTTCGTTGTGCAATAGAGTCGGACCGCGGGGAGGAGGGAGGAGGAGGCAAGGAAGACCGAGAAAGCAATGGCTCTTAGAGCAGTAATAGAATAAGCTGCAGGTTTGGAGTCTGGCTAGTCTAAAGAAAAGAATTCTGGGTGACATGATAGCAGCATTTCAGTATTTGAGGGGCTGCCACAAAGAAGAGGGGGTCAATTTATTCTCCAAAGCACCAGAAGGCAGGACAAGAAACAATGGATGGAAACTAATCAAAGAGAGAAGCAACCTGGGATTAAGGAGAAACTTCCTAACAGTGAGGACGATTAAGCGGTGGAACAACTTGCCTTCAGAAATCTTGAGCGCTCCATCACTGGAAGTTGTTAAGAAGAAACTAGATAGTCATTTGTCTGAGATGCTGCAGGTCTGTGATGGGGAACTTTTGGCACACATGCCAGAGATGGCATGCGAGCCCACGCCCCACTTCAGCTCTGCTGTGCATGCGTGCGCATCTCCTGCCAGCCAGCTGGTCTTCAGGTCTCTTTAAATCTCCTCTTGCTTTTAAATGGCTAGGTTGGCAGGAGCTGAGGGAAGGACAGGAGCTCACTCCATTGCATGGAGCTCAGGTCCCGAACCTGGACTGACAGATTTCCAGCCTACAAGCCCAGCGTCTTAACCACTGAGCCACCGTGCTGTCCAAAAATAAGATGCATCGGGAGGCAGGGGCGTGGCGGGGGGAAGGTCTGTGCGCTGGGGGGCGCACGCATTACATTTTGGGGGTTTGGGCGTGAATGTGCATGTGCCTTCACATGTGCCCTTTCAGCACTCAGTCTGGAAATGGTTAGCCATCACTGGTGTAGGTTCTCCTGCTTGAGCAGGGGGGTAGACTAGAAGACATCCAAGGTCCCTTCCAACTATTCTAATCTAGTTTAGTCTAGTCCCGGGATGGCGAACCTATGGCACGTGTGCCACAGGTGGCATGCGGAGCCATTTGTCAGGGCACGCAAGTTCAGCCTTTTTTAAAGCCATTTTTCGCCCTCCCCAGGCTCCAGAGGCTTTATAGGAGCCTGGGGAGGGCGAAAAGAGTCTCTCCTGTCCCCCCCCCCCCCCACACCCTCCCTGAGGCCCTCTGGAGGCTTCAGGCGCTTCCCTGAAGCCTCCAGAGCGCAAAAAAACGGCCCTATGGGCAAACCGGAAGTTCGGGAACGAACTTCCGGTTTGCTCGTAGGGTGGGTTTAAGCCCTCCAGAGACTTCAGGGACCTTCAGGAGGCTTAAACCAGCCCTACGAGCAAACCGGAAGTGACTTCTGGTTTGCTCGTAGGGTCCTTTTTAGTCCTCCGGAGGCTTCAGGGAAGCCTCCTGAAGGTCCCTCAAGCCTCCGGGGGGGGATGAGGGGGCTGTTTTTGCCTTCCCCAGGCTCCTATAAAGCCTCTGGAGCCTGGGGAGGGTGAAAAAAGCATACAAAAATAAGGGGGAGTGCCTCTCATGCGCACATGTGCACTGGGGGGGTGCGCATTGCATTATGGGTGCGGCACGCCTGCACACGACCCCCCCCTGCACTCCCCCCTCTTATGGCATGTGAGCCAAAAAGGTTCCCCATCTTTGGTCTAGTCTATTCATATATTCCAATATATTAGAGCCTTCCAGAAGGGTTGGACCGCAACTCCCATCAATTCCAGTCTGCATGACCTCTGGAGAGTACAGTTAGTCCTTGACTTCTAACTCTTCATTTACCGACCTTTCGAAGTTACAGCTGCACTAAAAAAAAGCAACATTACCATTTTTCACACTGAAAACTGTTGCAGCATCCCCATGGTCACATGATCATAATTCAGATGCTTGACAAGTGGTTCGTATTTATGACGGTTTGCAGGGTCCCAGGGTCATGTGATCAGTTTTTGCGACCTTCTGACCAGAGAAGTCAATGGGGAAGCCAGATTAACTTAACAACCCTGTTGCTAACTTAGGAGATGCATTGCTTCACTTAACAACTCTGGCAAGAAAAGTCATAATATGGGGCAAACTCACTTAACAAATATTTCACTTAGCAACGTATATCTGGGCTCAGTTGTGGTCAGAACTGGAGGACTACCTGTATCAGGATGGAGAGTACTATATTTTGAAGTAACGCTATATAGATGAGAGGGAGCCAACAGATATTCTTCAGGTATTTAGACTTCACCTCCCATCAGACCCAGCCAGCATGTCGGCAGCAGTGGATAGTGGTAGTTTTAAACTTCTAGGCGGACCATATTCTGTGATTGACCTAATCAGGAGAATCTCTATTATCCTTAAATCTAGAAATGCTACCCGCACAATTTATCTTTTGTGATCTCTACTTCATATTTTGGGGATTATTCATTGCAGCAGTCACCAACTGGTGGTCCATGGACCACTGGTGGGCCACGAGAAATTTTGGTGGTCCACAGAAAAATTATTTGCATTTTTTATATTGCACTAAATATTTATATATTGCCCCCTCAAACTACAGCCCCTGGGCCGGATACATACAATGAACGCTTGTGTTGCTGCAGAGAGTCTCCCCCTTTGGGGTCTTTTTGTGTGGATCGGAGGGGGCAGAAATTCTGACTTGGCATCTGCTTCAGCCTCCTGGTGTGGGGCTTTGGGCGAAGGCTGGAGGGAAATGCCACTGGGGGCAAAGAGCTGGAGGGCTTTATTCCACTGGGACTGCATCATGGCCTGAAACTGGCTGACCATCTCAGCCCACTGAGTCTCCAGGCCTCGGTACCTGGCCTTGCCCTCCCGCAGGTCTTCCCTCTGCTTGGAAACCCTGTGCTCCTAGTCCTCAGTCGTGGACGAAGAGCCAAGGTGGCGCAGTGGTTAAATGCAGCACTGCAGGCTACTGCTAGATCAGCAGGTCAGCGGTTCAAATCTCACCGGCTCAGGGTTGACTCAGCCTTCCATCCTTCCGAGGTGGGTAAAATGAGGACCCAGATTGTTGGGGGCAATATGCTGACTCTCTGTAAACCGCTTAGAGAGGCCTGAAAGGCCTATGAAGCGGTATATAAGTCTACTGCTACTACTGTGCTTCTGCTGAGCCTCCTTCTCAGTCCGATCCAATTTGAACTGAGCTGTTTTGCCAACTTTCTCCTGGTAACTTCTTAGCCCTAGCAACTGCTTCCTATTGGGGCCCCAAGGAGCCCAGGCGAGGAGGCGAAGAGTGGCGAGTAGAGGCTGGCAATGCACCCCTTGATGTGCGTGACATTGAGTTGGCCACGCCCACCCAGTCACATGACCACCTTCCCATGCCCACCCAGCCGGCAGATCATATTAGTGGTCCATGGGATTTGATTTAGTGATATGAATTTAGTGGCCCCTGAGGTCCGAAAGGTTGGTGACCCCTGACTCAGGACCAGTGGTGGGTTTCATATTTTTTTAGAACCTCTTCTGTGGGTGTGGCCTGCTTTGTGGGAGTGGCTTGCTGGCCATGTGACTGGGTAGGAGTGGCTTGGCAGTCATGTGACTGGGTGGGCATGGCCAACTTGTAAAATGTGGTGAAACTCACTTAACAACGCTCTTGCTTAGCAATCAAAATGTTGGCTCAGAAACTGGCATTTGAAGCACGCAAGTTTTAAAGCTGTCAAGTTACAAGACCCTTGCATCCCTAACCCTTTAGAAAAAAAAACCCAGGAGTGTTCAAACTTGACAGCTTTAAGACTTGTGGACTTCAACTCCCAGAATTCCTCCTCTAGCTCTTCATCTTGATGATGAGCAGACGGCCGGGGGTAGGGAGCTGGAACCGGTTCTAAACAGCACTGTAGATTTGTGGAACCTCTTCTATAGAAGAGGTTAGAACTGGCAGGAACCCACCCCTGCATAGGACTGTGCCATGCAGATGACCTGACACCGAGCAACTATCAATAGGACTTCCTCCTAACTAACATCAGAGGACTTTTTGCTAGTACAGTACAGATCTGCTGCTATTTCAACAGATGCAGGTGACACACAGTGTCCCTTCAGAAGATGGAGATGCAGTCAAAAATTACTTTAAAGCAGTTCTTCCCGATCTTGGCCACTTTAAGACATGCGGGCTTCCAACTCTAGATCGTTAATTTAGGTGAGCACTGAAAAGCCTCTTTCTCTCATTCCTGCCCCCTCCCCCTTTGCTCTGGGATGCAAGGAAGGGCCTTGGTGCCAGAGAGGGTGGCCAGGCTGAGATGGGAGAAAAAAAGCATTTCATCCCATATTTAAATTTTTTTTTTGGATACCTGCTGTTAACAGTACTCATGTTCTCTCTGTTTCTTTTTTCCCATACATCCTGCAGGGGTGTCTGTAAGGATATACATGAAAAGGGCGACCTTACGATCGTGCCCTTGTGACCTCTAGACTGGACTACTGCAACGTGCTCTACATGGGGCAGCCCTTGAAGAGCATTCGGAGACTTCAGCTTGTCCAGAATGCAGCCGCGCGAGCGATTGTGGGTGCACCTCGGTACACCCACGTTACACCTATCCTCCGCGAGCTGCACTGGCTGCCTATTGGTCTCCGGATACGCTTCAAGGCGCTAGTCGTCACTTATAAAGCCCTTCATGGTATTGGACCTGGGTACTTGAGAGACCGCCTGCTGCCAATTACCTCCAATAGACCGATTAGATCCCACAGATTAGGCCTCCTCTGTGGCTGCTCCGGCCCTCTGGAACGAGCTCCCCGTGGAGATTCGGACCCTCACCACCTTCCAGGCTTTCCGCAAAGCCCTCAAAACCTGGTTGTTCCGACAGGCCTGGGGCTGATGAGTTCCTGTCCCCGCTCGAATGGTGTGTCTGTTGAGTTGCTTTTAAATTGTGGTATTGTCTGTCCATGTCTTTTTTGCCCTATTTGTATCCCCTACCCCCCCTGACTTGAGTTGTGAGCCGCCCTGAGTCCCTTCTGGGAAAAGGGAGGCATAGAAATATAATAAATTCAATTCAATTCATGCAACAGTAGTATGGTTCAATTGCATGGTTGTGGCTGCTGTTGTGATGTTTTTCATGTGTCTTCTCTGGTTGAGAGAAAGGGAGACCCTGAATAAGTTGGGCAGAGTGGAAAGAGATCCTCAGGAAGAGAGAAGGGAGAAGCGTCTCTGCCATCATTCGTTTACTGGATCCAGGTCTTTTCTGGGTATTGAAACTGGCCAAGGAGTTGACCCATGGTTACATCCATGCTGTCTGACTATGGAGATTCTCAATCATCCGGGTCACGGTTGTCCCAAAGGTGCTTTTTCCAAAAGGCAATTGGACTTTCTTGATTTTTTTTTCTTTGAAAATATTTCGCTTCTCATCCAAGAAGCTTCTTCAGTTCTAATGAGATGCAAAATATTTTCAAACAAAAAAATTAAGAAAGTCCAGCTGTCTTCTGGAAAATGCACCATGCTATAGCATTGACCTTTAGGACAAAAAAGGTAGTATCCTCAACCTTGAAAGAGGCAAGGATGCACCCCCTCCTTAAGAGGCCATCCTTGGACCCAATCATCTTTTAATGACCCCATAATCCCTTGCGGGGTGGAGTCGGGGCAACTGAATGAGGTTGAGTGTTGAGTGGCCAGATGCCTTTCCCTGTCGCCAATGCGGAGTTTTGTTCAGCAGATATATTCTCATTGTGCCCAGAGAGAGAAATATCTTCCTCTACCCAGGATCGAACTCACAGCCACCTGATCGTGAGGTGAGAGCCCCACCACTATGCCACCACACCCCTTGATCCTTGGACCCAATGGTCTGCAGTAACGTATCTACCAGTCTCCAACCTTGTCTTTCTAGAAAAGATTGCTGAAATGGTGGTTGGGTCTGCAACTGATGAGACCCCTGATCTACCAGGGTTTATAAACCCTGGTGGGAAGATTTGGTGGGAAAGGAGTAACACTCCTTTCCCACCAAATCTTCTGAGAAGAGATGCTTTTGGAACTCCCAATAGTCTAAATGTCATGAGGCAGGCTGTTCCACAGGAAGAGGCTTTAAGTAGGAAGCTGAACACTGGTGTTCATGCAGATTCCATTAGTGGTGGGATCATCAGAAAGCCCCGTCTGCCCTAGATTTGGGCAGATTCATCATGGAATATATGGTCCTGGAAGTCTTCTAGAACAGTGATGGCTAATCTTTTTCCCATCGCGTGCCATAAGCGGGGGAGCACAGGGAGGTCACACACGGGTGTGCCCACAACCATAATGCTATGTGCGTGACCCCTGTGTGCATCCACGCAGGACCCACCCTCGCCCGATTGACCCATTTTATGCCCTGTCCAGGCTCCAAAGACTTTCTAGGAGCCTGGGGAGGACGAAAACAGCCTCCCCCACCCCCATGGAGGCCATCAGGAGGCTTTACTGAAGTCTCCGGAGCACAAAAAATGGCCCTACAGGCAAACCGGATGTTCGGGAACGGACTTCCAGTTTGCCATATGGCAGTTTTTCACCCTCCGGAAATGGCCTTAAAAGAAGGCCAAATTCAGCTGGCCAGCACGCACATGCGTGCTGGAGCTGACAGGGCAACGCCTAGCGTGCCCTAACAAATGTTTCCGAGTGCCATCTGTAGCATGCGTGCTGTAGGTTCACCATCACGGTTCTAGAATAATTTTAAAGGTATAACGAGGACCTTGAATTGCATTCAAGAACTACCTGAGCCATCTCCCTTAGTATGATATGATACAGGGGTGGTATTGACTTATCTTCACTTCGCTCACATGCGCCAACTCCACGCATGCTTACAGCCTTCCGCATATGCGCTTTTGGCAAAAAAAAGGGCCCTAAATGGAATGCCATAGAGCCAGGGCAATTTCCACTACTGGTTTGGGTGAAGCAGTCTCACTGTGATTATTCTCACTGTCAGAAAATCTCTCCTTATTTCTAGATTGAATCTCTCCTTGATAGTTTCCATCCATTATTCCTTTTGGTCTTCAGGTTTCTTGGAGAATAGTTTGATCCCCTCCTCTCTGTGGCAACCCCTCAAATATTGGAAGACTGCTATCATGTCTCCCTGGTCCTTCTCTTCACTAGACTAGCCATGGCTAGTTCCTGCTACCATCGTATGTTTTAGCCTCCAGTCCCCTAATCATCTTTGTTGCTCTTTCCCTGCACTTTTTCTAGAGTCTCAACATCTTTTTTTTTTTATAGTGTGGTGACCAAAACTGGATGCAGTACTCTAGGTGTGGTCTTACTAGTGCTTTACAGAGTGGTATTAGTACCTCACTTTATCTTGATTGTATCCCTCTGTTAATGCAATTTAGGATTGCATTGGCTTTTTTGGCTGCTGCTGCACACTGGCTGGCTCATATTTAGGGTTCCACCACAAATGGCGCGAACAACAAAAGCGCGGCTGACTAAATCGCGGTGACAAACCGCGCCGACAAAACCGCGCGACGAATGAGCGACGAATTAGCCCTGAAGCGCGCCGACAAAAGCGCGCCCGACAGAAGCTGCGCTGTAACGTAACCCTAAACCTAACCCTAACCCTAACCCTAACCTAACCCTAAACCTAACCCTAACCCTAAACCTAACCCTAAACCTTACCTTAACTTAAATCGCGCTTCTGTCGGCGCGCTGTGTCGGTGCGCTGTTGTTGGTGCGCTTTTGACATCGCGGTTTTAGCGCCACGGTTTTGTCGGCGCGCTTATGACGTTTGCGCTTAAGTCGGTCACACATATTTAGCTGGTTGTCTACTAAGACTCCAAGATCCCTCTCACAGTCACTGCTATTAAGCCTGGTTTCACCCAGTCTATATGTGTACCTTTGCTTGCTCTTGCCTAAGTGTAAGACTTTACTTTTCTCTCCACTGAATTTCATTTTGTTAGATAGGGCCCAGTGTTCCCCTCTGTCGAGATCCATCTGGATCCTGAGCCTATGATCTAGGGCCATGATGGCGAAGCTATGGCACATGTGCCCAAAGTGGCACACGAAGCCATGTCACCCGGCACGCGCAACCTTGCCTTTTTGTCTTCCGGGTTTCTGGCGTGCATGCACGTGCAATGAATAGCTGTCCTTTGCACGCACAATAGTGCTGAAAACTGGTGTGTGCATGTGCGCTGACCAGCTGATTGTTGGTTGCGCATATGCGCCGGGACCTGGAAGTTCAGCTTTTCCAGAGGCATGATCCCTTCGTGCACGTGGTAGTACCAAAAATCGGCCTGCACATGCGCGCCAGCCAGCTGATTGTAGGGGCAATAGAACCCGTAAGTTGGGCTTTTCCGAAGCGTGGCCCCAACAAGCATGTGTGTGCACGTGCGACATTTCCATGCAACCTTTTTGGCACCGAGTGGTTGGCACCGAGGTTCGCCATCACTGACCTAGGGTGTTGACTATT